>NC_056748.1:803049533-803152033 GCF_019279795.1 Protopterus annectens
TGCTACATCATGCTACCTGGATCATGCTATTTTGACATTACCCAGCAGTATAACTGATGTTTCTGAACCCCAGGAATTATCTGTTAGAGTCCCAAAACTCAGATGGCATTCAGTACTTTCCTCTTTAAATAAAATTAGTCTCCTGTAAGTTATAACTTTGTCAGACCCAGTATAGGGACAGGGATGGACACTAATTTGGGCTTGGAGCAAACAACAGGTCTTCTCAGTTTTAAACTATACTGCCATCAGACCCTTACTTTTTTAACTGGTGTCTCTCCAATTCATTTTGTCCAGTAAAAATGTAAAGCCCTATTTACTGCAAATCTGCTTCTGATTTTTCATTCAAAACTATGAGTAAGCATTTAATGATGAACTGTGTTTTGCTGACCGCATTAACTTAACATCGCTGACTTGCTGAACTTGTTTCTTGTTTCATTAATACTGTTTCAGTGTAAGCGTGCCTCTGCCTAAAACAGAAAAGTCAAGTATTATGCCTGACTATCAAAGGACCTATAAGTTCTATGAGTCTGAGGAAAAAATTAGTGACCAAATACAAGTAACAGTAATGACTATGGTTCCTGGGTCTTTCTAATTAATCACTATATAATTACTTCAAACCAGTTAACCTGTGTTTCCTTGAGAACTATTTGTTTGAATTTTACCTGCCTGATATTAACTGGTTGAATGCACTGTTTGTACAAGACCAGTGTGCACTCTTTTGAAGAGTTTCTCTCTTCCCCAAGGTTGTGTAACTGTGGCATTACTGTATATAGGTTCAGGGGAATGGAGGATACAGTAGGATTATTCCAACATATTACATTATTTCATATGAATTTTATGTTATGATCAGCTGTGATCACTGAAGTTGCCTTCTGATAATTGGTTTTACATTGTGGAACTGTTAGAGCCAGCAAAGCCTCTTTATTCTTGACCAAATATTTACTATATCTGAAAAATCTTAGGAACGTCTAGAAGGAAGACAGTTTCATAACTGACAGCTAAGCAATACACCAGTACATCTTTCAACCTCCACTCAAAACATACATTCTCAACAGAAGTTCTGCCCTTCTACTTTTACTTGTCTCTACTACCTAAGCTCAGTAACATTTCAAAATTTACTTTATTATGGCAGGTCTTCACCTTTGCTACCTAAATAATTTATAATCATGTTATTATCTCTCCTTTTAAAAATATCATCAGGTTATCTCATCACCACTTAGTGTTTCATTTCTCAGGATGAAAACCTAAGTCATCCCTTTTAGCTAAGAATGTCACCAGTATTTATTTGAATGGCTTTAGACCTGCACTTCTCTTCTTTCCTCTGTCTTAACTGCTGGAATCCACTGCTTCTTTGTAGCTTCAGGAACATCTCAGCTAATCTAGTCATTTATGCAGTAAATAAGAGCACATTACCAGCAGTGCCTTGCAATTCTACTAGCCATACATTCAGTATAAATAAATAAGCTACACACACTTCTTTTCCAGTGATCTAACAAAAATGTTTGGTTATGTCACACTTCACCTAGTCCTGCCTGAATTCTTTAAATATGAAATCTAAGAGATTATTTGTTTGCTTTCCAGATACAACTCTGACAATGCATACAGAATTTTTTTCTTGCACTCTCTCTCTCTCTCTGTATCTCTGCCTCTCTGTCACAACTTGCTCATTGGTTTACATCAAATTTTCAGTGTTCAGTCCTTGGCAGTCCCCTCTCATTGTCAACCTTCATTAACCTCCCCACTGGTGATTAGCTCAACCTCAGTGCTTTACTTTATGGAGATGACGTTGACAAAAAGATCTACTCCCTTACCTACACAGCTGAGCACTAATTTTTAATAATTTTACTTGGCTTTCTGACATCTATCCTTCTCTGGTTACCTTTTAATTAAATTCAGAGTCACAGGACATTATGGTAAACTTATACATGTAAATTACAGTAAAACCAAAATCATATTTTTTTGAGTCACACCAGTACTAAAATAAGTACTACCTTACCAACATATTTTGTTCTAATCTTTCAAGTCATTCATTAAAATATGTCTACAAGTTTTCTCCAAGCTAATTAAAACAGATGTAAGGTTTTTAATGGTTGCTCATTAGTTCAGTTCAAAGAATCTTTTGGTGAATCTCTTTTGTACCTTTTCAGCTCTTGTTATACATTTCCTTTGAAAAGCCCAGAGACTGCACAGCTGTGTTTAAGTTTTTGTTCTATTAAAACTATCAAATAAAGACAAAAGTATGCAGCACGTCTGAGATGTAATGAATTTTAGAATGCAGCTTATTAGTCTATATAATGTCTTGTATTATTTGTCAGTTTATTGATTATAACTTAAGGAGGCATTCATAAAGATACCATGGTGTACACCATCCGGCACGCATCACTACAGCCTTTTCATACTCTGCAAAACCCCTAACATGGTGCTGCACGGTGCTCTAGCATGAAGAAGTACAGCACCATATAGAGCTGGTTCTTTGGTCATACTGAATGCTAATGAGACAGCCTGGAGGGAGGCATATGCTAATTAGTCATGTGGTTTCTCATCTGAAACCACCTCCAGGAAGCTATCTGCACTACAAGTGATTCAAGAAATTGCCTGGCCTTGGAGATCAGCATGGCTTGCTGCATCACTTCATGGTGGTGAACACATCCAAAAGGCCCGTCCACTACTGAATGTGACTATATTATGGGGATCAGGGAGTGGGGTCAGCCACTAAGACACTGGGGATTACTATAGATTTAAGTGACAAAATGGCACCAAATTCAGAATGGGGACAGACGTAATGGTACAGGGATTGGGGGTGGGGGAAGCACTAGACATCAGGGATTGCTATAGATTTAAGTGACATAATGGCACCAACTTCAGAAGGTGGACAGACATAATGGTACAGGGACTGGGGGTGGGGGAAGCACTAGACACCAGGGATTACTCTAGACTTAAGTGACATAATGGCACCAACTTCAGAATGAGGACTAGGTGGTGGGGAAACACTAGACACCAGGGATTACTCTACATTTATGTCACATAACAGCACTGATGTCAGTACAGGGACTGGGGGGTGGGAAGCACTAGACACCATGGATTACTATAGATTTAAGTGACATAACAGCACCAACTTCAGTACAGGGACTGGAGGATGGGGGAAACACTAGACACCAGGCATTCTACAATGGTGCCATAACAGCATTTACAGCAGTACAGCGATCAGTGTTGGGGAGAAGCTCTAGCTGGAAGAGAACAGACAAGTCAGGAAGAGGTAAGGGGGCTTTGGTGTGTGTGTGTGTATGTGTGTGTGTGTGTGTCTGTGTGTGTGTGTGTGTGATGTGTGTGTGTGTGTGTGTGTGTATGTTGTGGTGAGTTTGAATGTGTGCTTTTATGTGTGGGAGAGTGACTGAGTGGATGTCAGTTTTTAAATGAGCAACAGTTATCCGCCAAGGTGCACACATCAGCAATGATTTGCATTTCATGATAGTAACTGAGATTCATACACATGAAAATTAGGCCATAATGAGATCTTTCCTCATCACATCTAAATGTTCCTGAACTGCAAAATACTGCATCCTGGGAACAGGTCCTTTTTAATGCAAGCCATATGGCTTACTCTAGGCCCTTTATTGAATTTGCATATTAGTTTGCAGTCCACTGTTATTCTTAGGTGATAATAATAGTCTACATTTTCCAATGATTTCACTCTCAGCTTGTATTCTGTTTGTTGTTTTCTTCTTTTTAAAATCTTAATACTTTTTCATCATTAAGTGTATATTTTTCTAATGCTCATTTATTCAGCATACCTATAGAGAGCTGGAGTGTTGCTACATCTTTTTTTGAATTAATGCCATTGTCACCTTTCATGTCATCCACATAAATGGTCATGAGTATGGTTTCATAGACTGAGATATTACTTATGTTTATCACAGATTTCATTACTGGCTTGTTAAGTGCACCCTGTTTAGATAATTTTCTTTCCTTAGCTTCACAAGTAATTATGCATGACAGGTCCTTTTTGCATAACAAGTTTTCTATCCAAGCAATGATACGCTGATACATCTATATTCCTTATTTGTGGTTTCAACCTTACTGAAGGCAGATGACCTCATTGTCCTCACCCAGTTTGATTTCAACAAGGATCTTGTGTGTGAAATTCTAGATGACATTAATTTCCGACTACCCTTTGTAAATAATATGCTGAAAATTAGTTTTACTTTTTTGCTACAAGCTCAAGTTCTTTCTGCATCATTTTAGCTGGCCACTAAAACTATCCTTTTTGCAGTTGAGCTTAATACTTTCTCTTTCCTATGATTAGCTTTATACAGGATAAAGGAACAGCAATATATTCCACTGAATATACATATACACTTCCTTTTGTTACTTGTCCTCAGCTACTTTCATTTCTGAATAAAAGCATTACTTAATAGAGTAAGACCACAAACCTTTTATCATTGTGTGAACACTGCTGCTTCTGTCTAAAAATTTCAGAGGGTTTCTTGCCAACGTAGGCTCAGATTTCTTTACTTGTTTTTGGACTTTCATTTTTCTGTTTTCTAGTCAGTGTCTCTTTTGGCTCATACACTACAGGAGAGTCAGGTCAGTAATGTAGGTCAATATGCTCTCCGTTGTTTTTCCAAAATGTTGGTTCCTTTCCACAGACTGTTAAATAAGGACAAGGATTTTTTTTTACTTGAGCAAAATCAATGGGACTCCCTTTTCTGTTTCATAAAGACTTCCTTTGACCTTCAAACCTTCATAAACTACTAAAGTCTAATTACTTAAAATGTCTGTATACAACTACTTCCAGACATAGTTTATATTCTAAAAAATCTGTCACCAAATATTGTCAGCAGCAAAAATCATTTGTAGTCAGCCAACTCTTCAGTAAAAGCTGTTTTTAATCTTCCAATAAAAATAACTTACAATGTGTAGCACTTTCATCCCCTGTACTGGGGACTTCATCAGAATCTAAATTAAAATCCATAATGTGCTCATTTAAATACTGATTGAAATGATGATGTGACCAACATTCTCATTCCTTTAAAGGTACCAATATATGAAACTTGTTCCTGTTCCAAATATGTTGAAATTAAATGGCAATTAAAATTAGCAGCCACACACACACCAGGCTTAAATGAAATGGTGTATCTCAAACCAGTATTAGTTAGGAAAGCTACCTCTTAAGTAGTTAGGTATATATTTGGGAAACTTCTTATACAGTTTAGAGTGTTATTAACATAACATTTTAGATTATGTTAAAAATATGTTAAAAATATTTTAAAGTGTTGGTATCCAAACAGTTTTAAATCAAGTATATATAATATAATATGTATATAAAATGTGTTTTTTGTTAGTGGAATTTTGTTATTTGTTGGTATAGACAACATATTTGGAAGAAGAACAAGTTTCATGTATTGGTACCTTTAAATTATTAAATTATTTAATTTAATTATTAAGTCAGAAACTTCATATGTATGCAAATAGTATGAATACACTTTTTTGTTGTTTTTTTAAAATACTTCATAGTTTTTAATGTCAGGGTCCATGTTTTACTATTCATGCACGTTTACATGTTTCACTTTTTCTTAATGTATATGTTTTTAAATTACATCTTTTTATGTGTAAGTAAGACACTGTGCTTTTAAATATGAGTCAGGAAGTGATGTCGTGCTTTAAAAGTATTTAACCAGGCAGTCAGTTTTTGTAATTGTCTGATGAAGTGCCTTGTAAATGCTTTTTGGAACAAAATCGCTTACTTGCAGTTAGAAAAATAAATCTAGCACCCGTTTGTGAAGGCTTGAGCTTTTTTGTATACTTCTTGGTTTCATTTGGTTTTGTGGATTTAAATGCATTTTCCTTCATAGCTTAAACAATGATCAGATTCTTGATCCCCATATACCTTTATAGATTCCCTATTAGATGAATGAACGCTTAAAATGTTGAGTATGACATGCTCGACAGCCTTTAATCGAATGTTCAGCTAAGTGAAACCTAAGAATGTTGAAACGAGGAGTTTGGAGATGTTATAGCTGGCCAGCCAGCAGGAAGCCAACGTCTGGCATCAGAACGTTTACTTTGTCTAGCCGTTCTTGCAGTCCTCCACTGTGGTGCTGCCTCTTCATTCACCCTGTGTAATGTTATGACAGTCCTCCACTGTGGTGCGATCTCAGAGTTGGTATATTTAAGTAGGGGGGTATGGAGGGCTAAGCCCCCCACTTTACTTCGTTTGTTGAGTTGCTTTTTTTTTTTTTTGAGGGGGGGGGTTAATAGTGTACAATACATTTTAACTGGCTTCCTGACAGCTGGCCAATTATAACTTTTCAAAACTCTCTGTTCTGACTTTATGGGGTTTCACTTAGATGAACTTTCGCTTAAAAGCTGTTGAGCATGTCATACTCGACATTTTAAGTGTCCGTTCATCTAATATAGACCCACCTTTATATCCAAATAATTCTTACTTCATTAGTGGAAAATGTTAATCTCTACAAAGTCTTTCTTATTCATAGCTTCAGAAAAATATTAAAATTTTGCTTTTTAACTTTACAAATAAAAATTAAGTTATGGCTACAACTTGCAAAAACTACCTTTTTTTATAAAAATCTGTATAATAAAAACGAGCATCCACAAAATATGTCATGGGCAAATCGGAATATATGTTTGTGAAAAAGATGCATACACTCATCACTATTTAAATTTTTCCATTGAATGTGAAGATGTTGTGACATTAAAAAAATTTCAGTAACTGTAATGAAAAGATGGCGCAGTGGTGCAGCAGTAGCATTGTCGCCTCACAGCAAGAGGTTCTCCTGTTCAGTTCTCGGCTGGGGTTCCTTCTGTGTGGAGTCTGCATGTCCTCCCTGCATTTGTGTGGGTTCCACCAGCTGCTCCAGTTTCCTCCCACATTACAAAGACATGCGCCTAGAGCATTTCTCCCCGGGCCTCCGCTGAAAATTGGCTTCATTCCAAGTCGGACTTTCCCGGTTAACAAATGTTAAATAAATAAAAAAATAAATAAATAAATAAGATTTGTTCTGCACCCTCCCCCAGTATTTGAGCAGCACACCATATTCCTAACTTATGTCATACTGAAGTGTAGGGAGAAACAAGATCAGCTGTTGCCCAGTAATAGTTGTGTTGCTCTGTCATCCTTGTCACTTTATTTAAAAAAAAATAATTTATAGTGACAATGATTGTTGAAATGTTTCTCATCGACTTACTGAATGTTGGCCTAAGCATATTGAAATACTGTCCTTCAGTTGTAAAGAAACAAGGAAACATGGATCTACCTTATACAGGATACATGTTAAAACCAGCTCAGGACTTTTGATGGATTGTGATTCATTGAGTTTTGGTTGATATTGTACCTGTTGCAAAACTGGTGCTAAATATTTGGGAATATAATCATCCCCAACATCCAAACTTGGATTGACAGCATGAGGTTCAAACACTGTATATTAAAATGCCTAGCATATATGTTACTAAATCCATGGATGAAACATTGGGGTTATCTTGGAATGTCTGTAAGATCTTTGTGGATCTTTGGCAATTACTGTACAACATTGCCATTTCATTTTCACTTATTAGTCCCAGTTTTCTACCTGATTAATATATAATCCATGGAGCAAAGACATTGCATTCTGATAGTGGGAAAAATAAACATATTATGCACTTCCATAGCACGAAACCCATTCATTACAGAGCTTAGGGTTGCTTAACAAAAAATTTGTTAAGTACATCTAAACACTGTTATGATTAGATCTCATGCTAGAGACATTGCTGTTCCATAAAGAACAGTGACAGATTGTACAAAAATCGCTAAAGCCGCCACTCGTTGAAACACACTATTTATTTTAAACGCTCGAAGTAAAACACGTTTTTCGTCTGAACCAGATGGTTAGACTTCTTCAGAATTACAAAGAGTGTCAGTTATAATTCAAACACTAAATTTATAAACTCCATTTTAAAATCCCCTGCTTATTTATAAGCATAATATCATGATATATAATTTAAAAGGCATATGCCAAGATACCATAATGATTTAGGTGCTGGTTGAAGTGCTTTTTATGTAATAGGCACTATTACATTAGGTATGATGTAATTCAACAAGTAGACATGTTTTACATAGTTTTATGTACATTTTTTATTTTTTATCAAATTCTATTTGGAATTTATTATATTTAATAATTAGTTAATATCAAGAAATTTGGTGGATTTGTAAAACACATGGGGTATATTGTCTATATCTATTTGGTTGATTATGTTATGTATCGATTCACGATCGCTTGACTTGCTGTAATTTTGCTCAATAATATTGCTGTGTTTTTAAGTTACATTTCAACATAGTGTTTAATATAATTTTAAACAAGGTTGCATTATTTTAAATTATTTGGAATAATGTTTTTTATTAAAGTAACTTTGATAAGTCACTATAAATGAAGTGAATGTACTAATGAAAGACACAATTAGTACATTATATGGGGAAATTTTAACAGAGTATTCAAAATATTTTTTCATGACTCACTTGTAGTTTTTATTAAGGTATAGGATTTTAAAGTGGAAATATTAGGGCTGCTGCAGTAGCGCTGACACAGTTTATAAGCATTACATCAGGGCATTAGGATTAATGAATGGAATATCTTATGTCATTGTTGCTGGTGATATACACCTTTAAGATATACTGATGCCGTGAATTTTTGGCAGGGGATTTTAGAATGGAGTTTATAAATTTAGTGTTTGAATTATAACTGACACTCTTTGTTTGCAATTCTGAAGAAGTCTAACCATCTGGTTCAGACAAAAAAATGTGTTTTACTTTGAGTGTTTAAAATAAATAGTGTGTTTCAACAAGTGGCGGCTTTAGCGGTTTTTGTACAAGTTGGTGTTTCAGAACAGTGACAGATTGTAAAACAGGTTCTCAAAGATGTCAGAATGTCACTCTGTTGCACTTCTGAATTAAAAGTGCTAGGGAATAACGTGTTTAACAGCTTTTAAGGCTCTTCATTTTTCAGAAGGACACTTCATTTCTGACAGCCTCAGAGTGTAAAACACTTTACTCTCCTACACTATTTTTTCTGTAACTGGTAGTACATGGAACAGCTAAAGCTCCTTGCATTGCATGGATTTATGACAGTGTCTTTGATCATAGCCAGCTGTGTTCTTGACAGTGATGCCAAGATTAATCTCTCAGACTTCCCTTTCAAGGTTACTTTCTTGGCATCCATCTCTTGAACACATAATACACTGGTTATGATCAGAGGCCTGATCACATTCATTTGTATTCAACACGAGTTGATTAGAATGTCCTGTTGAAGGAAACCCAATTTGAACTAGCATCTAATAACCCCTTTCACATGTTTTGGTATCTTGTTCAACTAAAGCATAACTAGATTGCCCCTGTTATTTTCTAGCCTAATGAAATACTTAAGTTTATGTTCTTTAACCACTTTCATTATTTGCCACTGTTCATAATTCAAATTGCAATGAGGATGTCATCCCTATACTGCTGCATTGTCAGCTTGGCTTAATTCAACAAAACGTTTTCAAATGCAAACAGTACATGGTTTGTTTTATATGGCATATATAATTAATTATCTTTAAATGAAGGAATGGGACAACCTACAGTGGTACCCTTGTCAATTATCACTTTATCAAACATACTGCCATTATTATTTATATATTTATCCTATAAAAAAAGAAAAATACAGCAAACAAGTGGTTAAACTTTCTGCACTAGCTAAAGTATCCTCTCCTGATGATATATCACCCTGGACCCCATGTGCAAAAATGGGAAAAGGGGTTGTGGATGGATAGATGGCTATTGACAAAAAAAAAAAAAAAAAAAACTAAAAATAATTTGTGGCAAATCCTGATGATGTTCACAATAATACCTATCACTGAAAGAATCCTTGACGTTATGAACTTAAGTCCATTACCTACAACTGAACATATAGTTGTATTTCAGTTTTGATCATAAAGGTTAGTGCTAATTAAGTCGCTTGAATTCATAGCACTGTGTCTGTTCATTATTCAACACATTTGTTCACAGATTTACAACCTTCACTTATACATAAACCTTAAAGAGGGTTACAGCAGGACATCCGCTGGTTGCTGTGGTAGGACCCAATACTATGCATCTTGTCAGATACTGTGTGAGCTCCGCCTGAGTGCCAGTTTGCTGTCCAGTGAGTTACTTAAGGGTTTAGTTGGGTGCAGTTTTATATAATGCAGGGGTGCGGGTTAGTGTTACAAGCCTTGGCTAAATCTGGGTAAGTAGTTGCTGCTTCAATGACTTTTTCAAATGCATTCTCCAGATGTAGTAGGCAGGACCTTTGTCTCACAAAGCCAGACTTGTTAGGACTAAGGGCTTGTCAGCTGCCAGTATCATTGTTTATGAGCTTCATAATGACATGTTCCATTTCTTTACAAATGATGCTGATAAGGCTAATTAACTTATAAGTCCTCAAGTCAGTGTCAGGGTTTAGATTAAGTCATATTTTCACCCTGTGCATTTTTTCAAAACAAGGGCCTTCCACACACATTTTTCGACTGTGCATAAATGGCAATGTTCTTTTGGATTCATCTTCTTAACTTAATACCATTCAAACTACTACCATTATAAAAGACAAATGTATAGCCCCATCTGTTACAGTCACTTGATTGTACACACATCAAACTTGATTAAAAAAATGACCACAGTAAACTATTCCAGCTTGCTTTATAGAAATGCATACAAGTCCTACAGCCAAAGTCAGCCACAGACAGATGAAGTAGTTACAGCTTCATTGTTAACTATGACCATGCACATCTTCGATGTCGGACACTTGTAAAAATAAATAAATATTCATTGAAACTATAATGTATTTCATGCAAGCGTGTTTTTAATGCAAGAGCACATAGTAAGCATACATTAAAGTAAATTTAGCTGTATATTATGGTTGCCATTGATCGTCACATTTCCTTTTTGGACTACAAAATGCTCATGCACTCTAACAATGTAAAAACTGACTCATAGTCAGTGGAAATCTCTAACCATGGATCTGCTTGTACCAGAGGTGCATCCCCCTCTGGGAGGATGTCACAGAAAGGCATAAAATACCTTTTTATGAACATTATCAAAACAACAAAGTTGATAGGGTTGCCACTTGTCTCTCTTTCTGCCGTTCTGTCCTGTGTGGGTGGGGAGGGGGCAAAATGGTAAGTGGGTTGATGCTTTTCAAGAAAAAATATTTTCTGACTTTTTTCTAAATGTCACAGAAATCTTTGATACTACATTTAAGGTATCTTAACATAAATACCCAACATCTAAAGCTTAGCATTTCAATATTGTGTTGCTGCTTACGTAAATTTATCAGACGAGGTGACAACTGCCTTTAAACCCCTGACTGATCTAATTGCCTTGTTTTGCTATGAAAGGGGAGTGTTAAGTTTTTCTCCTCTCTGCAATAAAATAGTAGAAAACAGTTCCACAGCTTTCTGTCTTTATATATATATATATATATATATATATATATATATATATATATATATATATATCAGCTGCTGTATTCCTGGAATTAGCAGGAGTAACTGCCCATCTAAGATTGACAGCGGTACCCTGACAGGGCAAGTTACAGATTTATCTGTATCTATGATGATATCTCATATAGGCAGAGATTAATTCCTCTGCAAAGTATGTGAGAAGTTAAGCTTAAAAAAGTAGGTGGACTTTCCCTTCCTTTGATTCTAATGCAAGGAAATGAATGCTTTAAAAAGTACAAGCAGGTTTCTGCTACCTGCACAATACTGGAACCATATTGTAAGGAGAAAATAAACTTAAGGATTAAGTTAAACTGTAGGAGGAGGGGGGTTTCCTTTAAGGATCTCCTACAGGTTCCTACACTTCATTAGCCTGCAGTTTATCTGCTTGCTGCCACTTGTTCAAAACAGCAAGTACCCAATATTCTATACATTATATCATGTGAAAGGGTAGCAAATGCTTTGATTCATTTTAGATTTACCACAGCTACAGATATCCCATTATCCATAGCCAGACTTACCAAGTCAAAGAAACGTACAGACTAGCTAGACTAGATCTACCACCAAAGAAGCAATATTGCTAAAGGTCTAACTTATTAACTGCTTAATGACTTCCAGTAGGCAATATTTAACTCATTTATTCCTGAACAGTAGGAGGCTAATTAACACCTTTGGTTCCAGAAATTTTCTACGCCAGGAAATCACTTGCTTCCTGAGAGCTTTATTCCAAAATCCTCTACTGAAAAAATACTTCATTACATTTATAATATCTTGTAAAGTGGTAATTACAAAGCAAATGTAAAATGTGACATCTGGGCTATACACTGGTGTTAGTATCAAATGTATATCTCTAGATGATGATTTTATTTTGTATGTTTATCAAAGAAAAAGTGTAATTTGTTAGATTATAACACTAGTATTTTTATAAAATGAAGGATTGTATCTCTCTCTAAGTGTGCAAGATGGATCTAAAATATCAGTGAGGGAGTTGTTCACCTGTTCAAGTGCTTTACAATGATGTATGAGAAGAGAGGATAGCATGCTGCTGTTTTTTGATATTGCTGAATCTGTGCAAATTATGTATGTAATAATTTCACAATATTTTGAAAGATTATTAATCTACAAAACCATTTCTGTCAGAGTGCAAGTATCAGTGGAAACATTGTGTGCCTTGATGTTTTGTATAAGGTGGCACAATTTGTTCACCTCTAGGTCACACAGCTTTATGAAAGCAATGCAGTTATTAGAATGTAGGTAATAGTCATAAATGCTGTACCAAAAGAGCATTTATATCTCAAAATGTCTTCACTTTACCCTTCATGTTTTAGTGCCATTTTTTACTAACACTCATTACTTAAATAGACCATCCCCAACATGATGGTATTACACTATTTTCACATTAATTATGTAAACATGGAAGCATGTCCTATTTTTTTATAACTTTACGTAACTACTCCTTAATAATTCCAGTACTGCATATCCCATGCTGACCATTTCATTGTCTCACTTAACAAATCATGTCAGCTTATAGATGCCACTTTGCTGCCTTAGTTTTAGGTATGTACCTTTACTAGGATTTCAGAAATTAGACTTTGAAAACAATCACAAGTATACTCATTTCAGTAGTATAGGGAAGTCTCCTGTAGAGACAAGTGTACCCTTACAGGATAAACAGGAATTCTTCTCTCCTGATAACTGTACTCTTGTAGTAAACAAGGAGTTAAAATGATTCCCTAATATAGCCATCATATTTGTATGCTGATAATTCTGGACCAGCTAAAGCTCCTCCCCGTTCTTATAGGCAGGAACAACATGAGATACTTTCCAGCCATGCAGTATCTCGATGGGCCTTAGAAATGTATTGTATGTTAGTAATAAAAGGCCCAACAAGGGATCCTTTAATTTGCAAATCACATAACTTGGCAACCCATCTGGTTACATACGACACATAGTCTTTACATTATTTAATGATACTAATACCAAAGAACGGTCATTATATAGATACTAATAAAAAATAAAGGAATGTCCATGGCCAGTAGTTACACCATAAGCTCCACACAGCAGGCAAATCCTGATAGTTGAATGCTGTAAAATCTTTATTCATGTAATCAACAAAACAAGGTTAAGCGCTTTCTTCCCTGTATAACAGTTGGTTCTGATGATGTCCCCGAAGTGTTATGGGGTAACTACTGGCCATGGGCATTCCTTTAGTTTTTATTGGTAACCTGTTTGATGTCCTTTACAAATGGATTTCTTTGAATTATATAGATACTGTCCATCATAGGCAGCAATAACAGATTTATAAGTCCTAGTAAAAGAATTCTGACCCAGAATATACAAAATATTGTCTGCAAATCTGCACAATTCTACATGGAGAGAGAGAACAGTAATATTAGTTTATTTAAAATGATCACAAGCATTATTAGACCTTAGTTGTGAATTTGCATACTTACAAATCAATTCTTGTCACTCAAAATGAAAACCAACCTAAATTTATATTGAGATTTACAGTGTGCAGTTAGCTTTTTCATCTTCCTGTCAGTGCTGTGTTAACATTTTATTTGTGTTTGCAGGATGCTTCTTTTATACAGAAAAGGTTTTCCTTTTTTTTTCTGCAAAGGTTTATCCAGAATTTTATTTCACCAAACCAAAGATCATGGTTGCCATTTATGCTCACATCTGTTCTGTAAAGTTTCTTTTAGTGGGGTGATGAATGAGTTTCAAAAGATATCACATCCAGCAGAACTGTTCCTAGTAGCATAATGAATTATTGAATTTTCAGATTTTATGAAATGCTTTCTACATTTAAGTAAAAAAAAAAAAAAAAACAGTTGAGCACATCCATGACATGTCCAGTAAGTAGTGAAACCCAAAGGTTGAGAAGGTGAGGGCTAATGGGAGGGTTATAACTGAAAAACTGCTGTTAAGATAAAACATGCATCTGGAGCATTTCTCCCCATGCCCCCACTGAAAATTGGCTTCATTCCAAGTCGGACTTTTCCGGTAAACTAATATTAAATAAATAAACGAAATAAAAAAATATCTCTCAAACTCTGAAATAATAGGAAAGCTTAAAATATAACGCAGACCTATATAAAACCCCATGAGAAGAGGGTGCATCTTGCATAAAGAGACCTATATACACAACCGGAAGGAGTAATAATACATTTTGTATGTGCAAGTTGAGTATGAACATAAATTAGCAAGGATTTTCCAGCATAAACCCTAGGACTGCTATAAATTACTCTACAAATCAGTATATTAGTAAGCTTCCAGAATCTATGTTTAGACTGAGACTTCTGTTTAGAAGTATAAAGTAGATCTATGACTGACTTTGCAAACTGCTGCTTTAAAGAGATTATAGTCAGACCTCTTAGACTGCTAGCCAGCATATATATAAAAATGCTTGACCAGTTTAGAAAAGCCTTTTTTATCATGTCACATGGTCTGTAGATCTATTATACACTGACAGTCCTTTGTACCTTCTAAAGCTAAAGTAAGTGATGATTTAACACCTTCTGTTTTGTTTATTTGAGATGAAGAGTACTATAAAGGTTAAGGGCAAGATGAACTGTGAGAGTTAGGGTTGCCACTTGTCCCTCTTTGCGCAGGACATCTATATTTGGGCAAAAAATCATAAGGAAGTGAATGTCTTGAGATTTTAGGGCAAACATATTCCCTATGTTTCATGTAATAGTTAAATATGTGAAGATATGTAAAGGCTGCCAGATTAGCTAGATAAAATTTTGTAGATAATTCTGTCATTTGTAAATATTAATGTAAACCACATGCTTGTTCTCTTTGTTAAATGTTGAACTTCAAAAATGTAACCACATTGCACTCTACTGGAGGAAAGCTGATAAGTCAAGCATTGTATAATTGTTTGATCTCAAAACTCGAAGCTGAGATGTCTGGATGAAAATTAATATGTAACACCCCTGCACTGGCCCATTAATCAAGGAGCCTCAATCCTCACCACTAACACCAGTGAGGGGCGTCCACATTTGGAAGGATAACAAATACACACACAGTAAAGTACAATTTCCCTTAAGAGCACACAGAGATCACAGTCAGTCTGGGGCTGGTCTCTCCCTTTTTCTCCAGATCCACAATATGACTCTCCACTGGCACAGCTATAGGGTCCAGATCTCAGCCTAGTGGTCAAGCTAAAACCTCCAGCACTCTCTCTGTCCAACCAGTGCTTCGTGTCCCTTCCCAAGTAGCTGACACATACATACTTTGAGATATAAGTTATATACAAACACACAGACAATCCTGGGGAAGGCTGGCACAGGTTCTCTAGCTATGCCCCTTCTGCCCAGACTGTACAGTAGTACCACTTGCCACCAACCACTAATATCAGCTACTAATATGGCCCTTATCATAGGGTGTCCAATTATTGCTGTGCAATATTATTATCCAACTGGTAAGTGTGACTGAACAGCAAGACTATTGAAGTGACTTTGTACAGTATCACTATATACATGCAATGTACTCTAGAGCTTAAATTATCTCTGCACAAAACAGCCACAGGTGAAAGGTTTAAAAATATTTAATAATAAATAAGGACACAAGACAATACTTCTTACTACACAGTGCTGGTCAAGAGTTCAGAGTTCACAGAGAAATGCTTAAAATAATAAAGTTAAAAGTTTTGACATCAGTACAGAAAACAGCTAGTCTAAACTTCCTATTTCCTATCTATATCTAAGAGCAAACACAGTTGTAAAATAAACTTACATATAGAGCACAGACAGAGTGCTGATGAGTTGGATATTCTCAAGAGAAATGCAAAATGCTCTGAGTCTCTCTGTCCTTAAATTGATAGCACAGTACTACTGACTCATTTCAGAGTACATCATTTTTCTCTGGTTCCCAGGCTAACAGAAACTCAGAGTTTAGCATTCCTTTTGGTCTTGCACCTGGTCAGGAAGCTACAGCAATAAAAGACATTATACATGCAAATTCTATCAATTAACTCTGGTCTCAAAACAGTAGGAGGAATTCCTTCATCCAGACATCTCGGCTCCGGGTTTTGAGAACAAACAATTATACAATGCTTGACTTATCAGCTTTTCTCCAGCAGAGTGCAATGTGGTTACATTTTTGAAGTTCAACATTTAGCAAAGAGAAAAAGCATGTGGCTTACATTAATATTTACAAATGACAGAATTATCTACAAAATTTTATCTAGCTAGGCTGGCAGCCTTCACATATCTTCACAAAATAAACAATTATTTTGCATCTGAAATACCTTAATGCTATATGAAACAGTACATACAACTCAAATTCTAAAAGAATGGGCTTTTATTTTGGCAAAAATATGAAGTCTAGTTCCTTGCACAGGTTCTGTTTACGGTTTGTTCTTCAAAGTCTCATATTTCCATATGAAGTGTCCCACTTTGGTTCATAAGTTCATAGATTTACAGTTGTTTACTAAGTTAACAACCACAAGGGCCATTTTAAGCCTAGTCATGCATCCCAAATCTCTGGCAAGTTCTGGTACCCTTGATAAGTGTAAGCAGGGGCTTGGGAGAGGAAACATTTACAAGTAGGGGTGTGGGGATGAGCCATTTACTGATGCTTGTGTCCATTAGAGACATAGGTGCCAAATCAGGGATGAATTTCCTGTTCCCCATCCAATTAAATTGGGTGTGAAAAACTCTGCTTCACATGGATGGAAGCCTGTTCCAGAGAAAGGGTATTCTCTAGGATACATACCTCTCTCTCCAGCAGCTCCTATTTATATCACAGGCAAGGTTTACATGTTTAGAATGGGCAGTTCTGGTGCTGCTTGTTTTGTGGATGTCCATCAGGGTGGGGTCTGATAATGCCTTATATGCCAGGCATAGATCTCCCTTTAACAGCCTATAAGATACAAAATATAGGGATAGGGTCTTGAGGTGGTCTGCATAGGGTATGTTACTTATGCCCTGTATTCTTTTAGTGAGGAACCTCTTTGGACACTCCAGTTGTTGGATATGCCTGGTTAAGTACATACCAAAGGGGGCATTGTACTCAGTGATAGATCAATGACAGATACTTTGGGTACATGAAAAGGTGGCAACTCTACTGTGAGTTAATTGTGTACTTGTGACTGTAAACTGGAGCTCTGGGTATTCTGGCCCTGTGTGCAAGGCCACTGTTTCTATAAAGAGCATTTGCATATAATCAGAGGTTACAAAAAAGTTTTAAAATAAAGTTCTTAGATTCCATTGTGCCAATGCAATATACCAAAGTAAAAGCTGGCATGAAAAATGGTCAGAATGGGAATAAAAGAAGCATCAGAATAGGTTTGAAATTAACTTTTCTCACATAAATTCTTAAACTGTAAACAAATAAAATATCTGAGATATGAAAGGTGTTATACGATGAGTGATAAAATGAGCTAAATAACAAAAATGAAGTCCGGAAGCTGGTGTAGGAAAATGAAAAAAAAATCAAGATATGAGAAATTTATGGCTGTGAGGTATAATAAGATTTAAATACTTATTTTCTTACAAATGACTACTAAATATATATATGCTATATAATCCTCATGTTGCCTTGCTTTATCATGGTACCTTGTAAAGCAAAACTATTATAAATAAGTATACAATACAATGAAAATTTTAAATTGTTGTCAATGAAAACAAAGACTTGAACAAGAAAACGTAACCCATGAAATATCTGTGCTGAAGTATGATTTGCACATAAAGAAAGAAAGAGAAAAAAGAGAAAATAGATCATTCCTGAACTTGCAAGAAAGAAAATAAAAATATAATACTAAAGCAATGCAACAGTGATTTCTTGGTTTGTGAAAGTGCAGAGTATATAACAATGTGCAATGGATCATGAGGAAGAGATTATACTGCATATTCATTGACTTGAAGCTGCTGCATGTGTTGTAGCTTGTGCTGTTATATACTAAACCAGAAGATATTCATTTGCCTTATTAAGTCATGTTTCATTGAATCACACTCTGACCAGCCTGTTAGATTGAATGGACTTGACTATGCATCCCCCCTGAGGTTGTGTAGCCTTAGAGCTGGTTTTTGTAGTCGAGAAGATGTCACGAGCATTGAGGACTTGATCGCAAATAAATTAATGATGTACATTCAGGCTCATTCACTGCAATAGGATTATAGGATTGTGTTTCACAGGAAAGCAGTTTTATAAATTTGTACCATACTCCTGCAAGTATGTTTTTGACAAAAAAATACACAAAGATTAATAAAGTAAGCTGATATCCAGTATTGTATGTGGAACAAGCTAATATGTTAAACTTACAAATTGCCATGCCTACAGCTAATGCCATTTCAAATATACTTCATATGTCTTGTTAGGATTTAATATATTCCCACAGATGACAATGAATTAATTAACACTAGTAGAGAAACTAAGTAACTGTTGAAAATGTAATGGCAAATGAGCATTAACGGAGACTGCTGGCCTATAACAGCAATAGACATTTTAAATACTTTACAGCCTTATACGTGACAGCGTGTTATGTAGTGCTAGTAAGTATAGTAGAAGAAAGAGTTGATCTTACAAAGCAGTGCAGGAAAATCTGTGTCAGATTACCACAAACAATTCTTATATGATACACAGACATCAGCTACTCATTTACTTCAGTTTATATTCCACCAGTGGATACCGTGATGTTTCCATGTCAAGATAGGCTTTTACACTTCATTCAGTATAAATGTTAAATGTCATGTAACAAGGATTGAGTAATCGAATGACTGACTTATGTATGTATGTATTTATTTATTTATTAATTTATTTATTTATTTTGGAATTCATCCGCGGTGGTGCAGCGGTAGAGTTGTTCCCTCACAGCAAGAGGTTCTCCCGTTTGATTCTTGGCTGGAGTGCGGGGAGTGCCTTCTGTGTGGAGTCTGCATGTTCTCCCCGTGGTTGGGTGGGCATTCGAAAGACATGCGTAAATGGGTGTGCCTTCGTTGAAGGTTGAACATTGAGCTGGCACCTCGGTGTTCGTGAAAATCTACTGCCAATCATTAGCGGACCGGAGTTCCTCTGTGGTAACCCCTAACTGGGAAAAGCAAAAAAGACAAACAATTTATTTTGGAACTCACTGGGCCCTCAAAACATCCCAGGTTGCCTCCTGAATAGTCTAAACACAACTTATCAGGACCGCTGGAATCATTATTTAACTAAAGTCTTACAACAGGCTTTGTGCCATGAGAATGGAGGACTGCGATGGTCATCCCTCTTCATAAGGGAGGACCTTTAACAGATGCTGGAAACTACAGACCTATTAGTCTGACTAGTCTTATTTGGAAAGGCATGGAAAGAAATATCATGAAAGTTATCAACAAGGATATAGGAGATCAACAAACAATGGATCCATTCCAGTTTGGCTTTATCAAAAGAAGGTCATGCTTACTGAATCTGGTGGACTTCTTTAAAAAAGGTCACTAAGGCAGTGGATGAGGGGAAGACTGTGCCTTTGAGCCAATAACTCACTTGGGCATTGTCAACAAACTTACAGAATTATATATAAACCCCTTTACAACATACTGGATAGCTATCTGGCTCACTGATAGGACCCAGGAGGTTAGAATCAGTAAAGCCACCTCCACAAAGAGGCCCGTTACCATTGGCGTCCCCAGGGCTTTGAGCTAGTGCCACTCCTCTTTGGCATCTACTTCATGGATAATGTCAAAGGCCTCTGGCTAACCAAGTTTGCAGATGATTGCAAACTGGAAGCAGTTATTGAATCCTCCCAATATAAGAACACCCTTCATGGAGATGTAATACAAACAAAATCTTGGTGCCAGAGCCATGGCTTAAAACTAAGTACTAAGAAATGCATTATAGTACTTTTTGGAAAGTCTGCCACCCTGGGTAACTATGTTATCAATAAAACATCCTTAAAAGTTGATTCACTAGTCAGGGATCTGAGAACTCATGTAGACAGTAACCTAACATTTGACTGTGTGCCCAAGGTAGTAAGAAAATCCTTCAGTGTTGCTCAACTTATAAGCAAGGGCATGGCATTTAGGTCCAGAGAGGTCATCATGCCACTGTATTCAGCCCTCATCAGGCCCATCATAGAGGATAATGACCCTTTCTGTATGTACCTGAACAGACACATGCTGCAACTGGAATGTCCACAAATGTTCCTTACAAAAAGAATACATCGAGTAAACACAATATCGTATGCCGATCTCCTGAAAGCCCTGTCTCTTTACTCAGTATCATGCAAACTTTTAAGAGGTGTTCTTTGCCTAGCATAAAAGGCATCTGTGGACCATGTTTTGCTGTATCTTTTGTTCATCCACAAAACAAACTGCATCAGAAATACTAGATTAAAAGACCAAATTTTGCCTGCAGCATAAACAGGAAATTTTGGAGAGACAGATATGTTTCTTAGACAATTCCCATTCTCTAGAACAGGCTCCCCATCTATATGAAGCAGAGATCCTCCCTATCCATGTTTAAGTGCAACTTAGACCTTCACCTTTTCTCTGGCTCATATGTCTCTGATGGACAGAGACAGTCAGTAAATTGCTCCCTATAAATCAAATATAAATCAAATCTGTGTGTCACATTTGGGTTGCACAGCTAGGCTTTTAAGGTCTCTAGTGGTTGTTAGCCTAGTATACACCTGTAAACATATGAACCTATAAACCTTTGCAAAACATATCATTGACTATGAAATGATCTACATTAGCCAGCATATAATAATGTTAGTACCTGAGGAAGTTAGTACTTGACTCAGTAATGTAACTGTTATAGTAAAAAGGTACTGAAGTTTAGTCTTACCATACCCTAATGATCATTTTTTTTACTAGGTAAGGCACAGATTTTTGGATGGAGGACTCTGAGTTCACATTGTTTATGTGGTACTTGTTTATAAGTTTATGCCATGTGCTCTGTATATCATCCCTTATCTTTTATACAGTAGTTATCAAGTAATGTAATGTGGTAAGCTTGTATGATTCAGGGGCTGCTCTTCTACTACAGCTTTATGTTGAGACCATAGCTGGCCTTAGGTACCAGTAAACCCTGCGGTCACTGGGGGGTCCCAACCACAGCAAGTTATCTTATTTTGATATTTTCTACCATATTTGTCAAAATAACAAAAGCTAGTACAGCAATCTTGTATACTTAATAAACCAGAAATGTAATAATAATTCTTATTTATGTCACCTTTAAAATTCAAATTCACCTCTGGTTATAGTGAGAAAGTTTTGTCAAGTAACAGGCTTCACAATTTCATTAAATATGTTAGATCTGACAATCCCTTTGGCTTAAGTAAATCCTGTTGGTGGATACTCTCTTCACATAAATTATCATTAGAGTCAGCTTTAGGCACCTGCAATACCTGTAGCTGCAGTGGGACCCCTTTAATTATCCTTGACTATGTGGGGCCCCACAAAAGCTGCTGTTTGTTGGGGAAAATGAAGAGAATAAAATGTAGTCATGTTCTGATTGTTCTCTTTAAATGAAACAGGGATGTGATATGACAGTGCTCAGATAAAGCTGATAACAAGCTTTACCAACATGAACAAGGTAAGCAGTAGAGATCGGCAGCCCAAAGTGAATGATTTTAATGCATACCTTGGATTTTAAGAAGAGCTAATGCTTCCAAACATCAAGCATGATTTTTCTCTTTCAGGGAGTTTTATAAATACTGGCAGAACACCAGATACTATAACTCTCAACTTCTTTGTCAATAATTTTGGGCAAAGCCAAAAATAATAGCAAAATAAAGGCTCAAAATCAGGAAACACATTTTAAATGTTACTAAAGTTCACTTGAAAGTTAATACAATAACACATTTTCAGTCTAGTGCATTTCTGGACAATAAGAAGTATGAAAGTCTGATGTCTGAGTTTATTGACTGGTAGGCTTCCTACTGAAATGCTGGCACTCAAAATGCTGAGTGAAGACATGTAAAAAAAAAAAGACCAAAATAATCCAGGAGAGCGAATCTTGAACATCACTCTTCTCCTTTAAACTGCTTTTTGTGGGGGCAAGACCCTTGTGCACCACACCCTCGAACTTATATATACCAACTCTGAGAACACCATACCTCTGAGAAAAGGGAATCTTCTGGGAAATGCCCATCTCGGACTTACTATTATATATGTCTTCTTTTTTGGCAATTCAGTCTCTGTTTCAGGACACACTTTAGCAGATCCCAACATTTCTTACCCTGTCTGTAATGCTGAATGATTTACCAGCAAATAAAACTTTTTATAAGAGATGGAAAAAAAATTATGAGGTAAAATCAGCGACAATGACAGTTATGCATTACTTCTCGATGAGATCTATAAAAGTGACTTTCCTCTGGTGATATTTGATGACTGTTAAACATCAGTCACTGAACTTGTGTGGCAGTACCAGTGTTGTACAATGTATTACAATGGTGTGTGTGTGTGCGTGTGTGTGTGTGTGTGTGTGTGTGTGTGTGTGTGTGTGTGTGTGTGTGTGTTTGTATATGTTGCAGTGTAAGAATAACAAGCTGGCTATAATTTATTTCTCTTTCTAGCACAAACATCATCAGCACTGTCATCATGCTTGTGTGTATGTTGTATGTGTGTGTGTGTGTGTGTGTGTGTGTGGAGGGGAGTTGCAGTGTATTTTAAAGTAACAAGTTAGCCATATGTTCTTTTACTTGCCATCATAGACATAGACCTTATACATTATAGGTGGCTATCTGAGGTGGTTTGACAGGAAGAGGATGTGTGACAGCGACTCTTCATTGCCACTGTGGTACAATGAGTAGCACTGCCATCTCAGAGTGCTTTACACTGGCTGAGTTCTTGGCTATGTGGAGTCTGCATATTTTCTGTGTATGCATGTGTGCATGTGTCTGTCCATGTGCTCTGGTTAACCCCAGTAACTCAGAAATATGCAGCATGTGAAATGGTATTCTCCCTTTCCCTGAAGGTGAGAGAGAGTGTGTGTGTGTGGAAAATATCACTGAGTTTTATATGTGCATACAGTAATGCTGGGATGCATACATTACTCTTGTAGATTCAAAAGTGATTAACCAGTAGCAAAATCAAACCCTGTTCCTTGTACCTGTGAGGTAAAGACCTTAACCATTATGCCAACCCCACCCCCTCAAGACAGCTGCTTGGATGTGTGTGTGTGTGTGTGTGTGTGTGTGTGTGTGTGTGTGTGTGTGTGTGTGTGTGTGTGTGTGTGTGTGTGTGTGTGTAAGTGGTCACACTGGGGGAGGTAAGTCTATCAAAGCTGAGTGAGTGATTATATGAAGTGCAGCTGGGTGTGATTCCATAAGTGTGAGGATTTGTAGGTGCTTGTTTGCAGCTGTGTGTGTGTGTGTGGGGGGGGGGGGGGGACTTACCCACGAGAAACCTAAAAAACATACAAATCTTTTTTTTTTGTTTGCAAGACTGCAAGTCCCCCCTGCATCCCCATCCAATAAAATTATATATACAAACTCCATTGTTGCACGACAGTGAACAAAAGGGGAAAATCCCTGAAAAGTACACCACTGGCTCATACTATGCATTATATTATGGTGAAACTCACCTGTGACATTAAATTTTTGCCCTTAAAGCACTTAGCTACCAGTGCAGTCATAAACTGCGACTATGCCATGTGTGTGTGTGTGTGTGTGTGTGTGTGTGTGTGTGTGTGTGTGTGTGTGTGTGTGTGTGTGTGTGTGTGTGTTGGGGGTGCCTGTGATACTACAATGTATGGGCTGCTAGGAAAAACACTAGCATGGTTAGCATAGGTGTAGATAGCTATTCTGGAGCTCAGTGACATTCCCTGGTCTGCCTCCCCCACTTAACTCTAGTTGAAGAGTAAAAAAAAAAGATTTACTCCTCCGACTTTCCTTTTAAACTGTAGCAACAACTTTCTACATTTGTTGCCAATAGCTGCTCTAGTACACACATGGAGTGCTAAAGTACTTCATTTCTGAAGTAATAATAAAAAAAATGTTTTGTTTTAAACTGTAGCAGCTCCTTGCTACAATTCACACAAGATCCAAGGAAAGGATAAAAAGGTTACACAGACAAACCATTCAGTAAAAACTGCAAGAAAGACTCACCCAAGCCAGAGTATGTTAAACTAGTGGAGGCCCATGGGATATATGCAAATTACTCCTTAAAGACATAACAGTGTTTCAGCTACACGGCTCCATGTTTCTAAAGTGTAGCCAAAAAAATCCACTTATGTTGTACTGATGAGATTACAAAAAGTCCGAAATATGGCATGTCGACAGCTAGTGAGGTTTGACTTGGCTTGGATATACCCATAATGACATAAAAAGTAAAAAGTTATCGGCAATCAGAAGCTATGTAGCTGATATACTAGTATGTCCTTAAAAGGGGTCATCTGCATATATCCCATGGGTCTCTACTATAGAAGGTTTAAGTTATTACATAGTGAAGATTCTAGCTTAGCTGAGTCTTTTTTTGCAGTTTTACAGTCCAAACAAGGAGAGCTAAAGCACTTCAGTTCTGTAGTCTGGGGATAGGACTTCTTGAAAAAAAAATGTTTTCCTTTTAAACTGTAGCACACTGCTTGCTACAGTACAGACTAACAAGATTATATCTTTCTAGAGAGGGTGCCCTCATAATTTGAGAAGTTCTATTTCACACCATTCTAAGGTTCCTTCCCCAATATGTCCATTCACTTTAAAAGTTCCTCTTAATTTTTATTTGTATAGTCGTCCTCTGCAGTGCTGTCATGATCCGAAGAACTTTCAGGTCTCCCTTTATCTTCCTGATTAGTGATTGTTTTGGTTGTGGAACCTCCCTGCCCCCATCATATTTAAAAAAAATACACTAGCCCCTTTACCAAGACAATAGTCATTTACTGCTGTTTGTGGCTGTTGTACTATACAGTACCTCTCGCTTTTTTTATTTTTGGAGGTGAGCATTCATTGTTACTGTCATTGTTGATTTGGCTCGTGTCACATAGGATATTTCCCCTGTAAAATATGTATCCCATATAAATAAGAATGAAATCTATTTAGGAAAATGTAGTATTCTTTTAAATGTATAGAAGAAGCAGATAATCTGGTGTTCTTCTGCAAATGATTAATTTAGCAGCACTCCATGACTGGTTGTAGATATCACAGGATTTATTCACAGTTGGTGTGGACTTGATCACAAGAGGGAAGCCTGAGTGATCACAGAAAGACAACTGTGTGCAAACCCTGCAGTTCTCGTGCACACAGGAGTGGATTATTGCTATTAAACAGTTACAGTAATTAAGAAAAAAATTGCTTACCTTTGTTAAATAATGTCATTGTGTAACAGCACTTTAATGTTTATCCAGTTCCTGAACCACAGAGTAAAATACTGTGCACACAACCTACATCTGCACTGTAAATCAGGGCAGTGCAAGAGAGGCTGGTGAGAAATGAAGGGATGTTCTCTTCCCTCTCTCTCAGTTTTCACTTAAAATTTTAATAGAAGAACAGGCTTTGGCAGCGTACAGTGTCAGAGTAAGTATGAAACTATAATGTCTTGCATTATTGACTGACAAAAATCCTCAACGATTTACCAGAAAATCAAAAATTTTACATGGGACAGGAAAAAACATGAGGAAAATGTAAGACATTCTGTAAAAAATTTGGTAGTTGAGAGGTATGGTTAGCAGCAGTCTGAGTCATCATAGTAACGGTAATCATAATCTAAACTGTGCAGACCTTTGCAGAATATCCCTTATATTCCTTATATTCCTGCCCTGTCTGACATAAAATGTTAATTAATCAACTAATATAGTATATCCCAATACAAAGATGGCTGCTCAACGAAACTTCAACAGACAGGCTTCTTTCTTTGAGATATGCTTGATTTACAGTGGGCACACTGATTGGATGAAATCAGCATGTACTCTTTTGAATACTAATGACCATTTACTGTAGAATTGTTTTTTGAAGTGGTCATAAAGGGCTATAGGGCTATGCATGGTATAAAATTCTTTCAGTTTTAAATGAGTTTCAAATCATTATCTGAATCAGTATTGCTACAAGAAAAATGATACAATTGCAGGTAAGTTTGCAAGTTTGAAACTGTATGAAAATAGCCTTGTTAAAACATTTTTTTTGTGAGTGGCACAGCACCACTGCCACCACATGTACACACACACACACACACACACACACACACACACACACACACACACACACACAAAGACACACATACACACAGACACACACACCATGCTCAGTATCTGTGCAGGACGCTATGTGCTTTGACTCTATTACTTAATGTAAGTCTATCTGAGGTCACTAAACCTCAGGGCAAATAAACTTATGCCCCTTGCAAATGATCCTTGACAAGGCACAGTATTTTTCATTTCTGCACGACCTTCAGAAAACTACATATAATGAAGCACATGATGGTATGTATAATGAGCCTGCCACAACATTAGCTATGGCAACCTACAGTCTGAAACTATGATCTGCTTCCTATTATTTCTAGCCAGTGATGAGATGTTTCTTTTTATTACTGAAAAATAAATACATTTAATAGTTAAGGAAATATGCTATTAGAGCAAAGAGTAAGAAAGACACCCGCTAATCAAAAGAAAAAAAAGAAACTTCGTAAATTATTTAAATGTCTACATGCCAGTTTTTTTCAGTATAACTCTGGCTATATCAGGTTTGGGTAAAAAAAAACTTCAAGAAAAATGCAATTTATAGATGAAAGTCTACGCAAAATATTGTTCTGAAAGTAAGAATGTGTGGCCTACACACATAAATTAAATTGGATAGAAATTAAACTAAACTGCATGTGTCAACTAGATAAAAATGTAATAATATTAACATTTTCAGCAGTTAACTAAAATATCATGACAGTGAGAGCTGAATTACATGTAACCTAGCCATTCCAAAAGAATATCAAAAAATGTACATGCAGAACAGTTTACCTTGATGTGAAATGTTACATATTGTGTCCTTAGTATTTATTAGTACCAGGTATTTTATCTATGTGGGAGAGTACGTAATGGTGAAGGTGCTTACCTTAGAAATGCGCGGTTTGATTCTCACAGGGGGTAATTGGCTAGGCTTAAAGTAGTCCATGAGAGCAGTTAGCCTAGTTATAATCTATGAATCTATATAAAGTGTGCAGCATACAAATTAGGAGCATAAATCTACAGTGATCTTAAACTATTCATGAATAATAAAGTATTTATGAACTTTATAGTTATGCTATAAAATCTGCAGCCATGTGAATGCAATAAGCTACTACACAGACTAGATAATTTCCATATGTATTGCCTCACAAATGATACTCTTATACACTAATTTAGTCAGCATGCCACTTAGAACATAAAACAATAAGTTAACAGAACGGTTTAGAGGAAGGGTCATTGTTTAAATAGAAACAGAAGATAATCTTGTGACATTCAAAAATCGTCATAAATTACTTCCTGTTATACAAGACATCTTTGCCCATAGCCAATTTGAACAAAGAACTCTCATTCTTTATTTCCTACCAAACAGTAACAGAACTAGGAAGTTGTATAAAAACCCGCCAGCTTGAAGGTTTTGGAAAATGTAGTGATTCCATTTATTAGAAACCTCAAAAGGAGCTGGTATGATCTGCATTTTCTTTCTCTTTTGCTTGTATGTTGCCTTCTGCTGCCTATGAAGGGCATTTTGGGGATAAATATACATGTATATACCATTTAATGATATCTCAGAGCAGTCACAATGATGGTTTTGCAGCAATTTCTTCCTCGGTATTAAATCGTTTATTTATTTATTCAGTAGAGGGAAGTGAAATGCTGTAAGGAACTTTTCAAACATGAACTAAAATAAGACAGATAGCATATATGTAACACAATATATTAGAAGTCTAATTAATGGTAATATACACATGGAATTATAAAAGCATTTAAAATATACAACCAGCATGAAAATTAATAAAACAGTTATGTTCATGCCTCTCAAATGTACCTCATTATGAGGAACGTACCCCATTTGGCATCTTTAAAAGTTCATGTTCCTCAAAGTTCCACATTGAAAAGGTCTGTTACACATTCAGTGTTGGGAATTTTTTAATGGATATCCATGATTAGTAGAAATGAATCATATTAATTCATTAAAAGATCTTTTTGACAAGTAAAACCAGCATATTTTAACCACCCTATGACCTTCCTAGTTGAAGTTGTTAGTCACATATTTGTATGTGTTCCACATTTTGCCCACTTGTTCCACATTATGAGGGCCAGTGTTCCTCATTTTAGAGATGGAAGGTTGAGAGCTATGGTTATGTTGCACAATGGTGAACAACACTAACTACAGTTCAGAGCAAAATTTAAGAACATGTGCACTGTAGCTTTCATAATGTAGTAGCAGTGACATCTACAAATGACTGGCAGAAACTGGATGCAGAAAAAAAAAATAGTAGGCTATATCTGGACTCGGACTTTAACTAATGCATCAGTGAATACAACATAAGTATTGGTTTAAAGATCAGAATGGTTGCACTATGGGACATTGCCCTAACTCAGCAATCCTGAGACAAGTAAGTGGGCAGGTCTTATTGCAATGAACAAATTTGTCATGATTTTTTTTTTTTATTTTAATTTTTTCACCCTATTTAAACAACAGAATGCCTATGAACACAAGTACTTAGTACTGTAACATGGTGTTTGTTATCTGGAGTAAAAAATCTGACGCTTGTAAACTGGTAATAATGTAAGAGCTAATCTAAATCCTTCAAAATGCGACATAAAGGCAAGTGCTCATTCAGTAACACTGTAAATGCAGTCCACAGTAGAAAATAATGCTTCTTGTGAACTGTCATTTGTAAGATAAAGGTATTGCAAGTACTGAGTCAGGCCTTTCACATGAAATGGGCAGGATTTTAAATTGTCAGGCACAGATGTGTCATTTTCAGAAATTAAGTTGAAGTAAAAGTTTGTCTAACTTGTGGTAGGCACAATACATTTCATAAGTCTGCAAGGTCTTTGCCCTTTACTGACCTCAAAAAACCATACTGCATGACTTGTTTGTGGAGGTGCATTTAAAAACATAAATAGCAGAAATCATTGTTGGCATACAGTTAAGAGTTTGATGAATAGCAGTTGTGCACTGAAGCTTATATTACTGTTTTATATTCATCAGGTGAAACATTTACTATAGTGCAGGAGACAAAGCATCAGAGGGGGGTCGTTGAGATAGTGTAGAGGAAATTAAATGACACTTTGATTAAAGTTTACTGAAGAAATTATTAGCAGGGTTCACTGAATGTTTTCTTATATAGTTGATCATTTACTAAACTCAAAGCTCCAAGGTAATTCAGATTTATGGACTTTACACTACATAAAAAGCTTTTAAAATATAGGATCTACAATTCAGACACATGCACCTGCCATTAACATCACAGACATTTTTAGACTGCTTTGCACATCATTATAAAATCTTAAATGTGGTTATAAAAAGAGTTATTATTGAAATCAGTTATTTATTCAATCATTTAAATTTGATATTATTATCAACCCCGATATGCACAGTGTAACCCAAAATTAACATTAGGTGTTAAGGCTGCTGAGATGGGAGTTACAATGGTTACAAGTAAAGGTGTACAGTATATGCTGGTTTTGAATCAAGCTTTGTAGCTGCAGTGGTTTATGTTTCCCAAACTTCCTAGTAAAGCGGTCGTAATTGAGGCCACCTATCAGTGCACTACTGACTGGTGCTATTCTCAGGTGTAGATGGCCTGGGCATTTAGGTAGAACACCTGCAAGCTGTTGGCATCATTGTTGTATTAGCTGATGGTTTCCTACTGTTTTTATGCCCGTCTCATAGAGGATATCATATCCAAGCCTGGACAAACTGGAGAGCAATGCTAGAATGCACTTTGTAGCACCATATGGTATTTTCTTTGTCTTCTACCAGCAAGTTGGTATGAACTAAATTGTTTTCCTATAGACTCTCAGCCCCCATGCCGGAAATCATCTCATGGTAGTCCAAAACTCTCCACCTTATCTTTCCTGGCATTTCAAAGTTATCCTTATCCCTGCAGAAGAGTCATCAGCATTATATTCAATATGCACATTTATGTGCAACATTTCTAGAACAATTCTGTCAAATGGGTTGCCTTACCCTAACCCTTATTAGCTATGCTGCAGAACAGGAGAATAACCGTCTGTGTGTTGTGGGGGGGGGGGGTTACTTTACATGATTGACATCTCAAATGTTCGACGTTTGAACATTTGAAACATCAGCCATGTAAAAAAAAATACAACAAACAAAAGAAAAACTAAATGTGTCTAGCAAGCCCCCCTGCACCCCCTACACCCCCCGCTACTTAAATATACCAACTCTGAGATCACACTACATTGTGGAAACGGGAAATCTTCCCATTCTGTGCTGTATTGGAGATCTCCATTCAGATCGATCAAGCTTTTAAAAGCTTGATCATATGGTCTCGGCCATATGAAATTTGAGCTTTTAAACGTTCGACTATCTGAAGGGGACCCATTTTGGGATATCAGTTAAACCTTTTTACTTCTGTTATTAACGTGTTATATGCCACTTGGGTTATTATAACTTATATATGGAATTTAATGACAACAACACCAAGAAGCAGTATACAGCTGAGCATCAAAAATGTCATGTCGTTTGATGTAGCTGATTTTCTGTCACCAAGAAAAGTGACTGTGTGTTGGTCTTTTGCTAGAGTGTTCTGCTTTACTGCGTCTATGTTAGTGCAATACACGACACTTTATATTTACCAGTGCTGGTGATATTTATAGCATTGCAAAGCAAAAAAGGGAAATGGTTCTACTTAAAAATTGAAAGGATCATGAGATGGAGAGCAAGGTGTGGTCAGTAATAGTTAACCCTGCAGTGGGCATAGCTAAAGAATGGTTGGGTTTGGGGTGCCACAGTGTTCTGTGCTTACAGGCTCTTTCCATTTAAATCCTGCCCTGATGCCAGGTCATTTCTGTCTGAAACACATTGACTGTTTCCCCAACTTACCACAAAAAGCATTCTGAAATGAACTGACAACATAGACATCTGAACAACAGTAGTGAACATTCCTGACTTACCAAGTGACATTGAGAGCAAGAAATGGAGAACTAAATCTCCTACATTACTGTCTTATTTCTCCCTCTGAGAGCTCCCCAGAAGTCTTTTTGCCTACAAGCTCCTACAGCTTGATATATTCTATTACATTTTTCGGTTAAAACATAGATTGAATGAATGGTACAGTCAATGTCTGCATCCTTCTTCACTATTTAGGAGGCCCAGACATAACGTAATAAAACTTGCTGCCATTTTAAGGTGCAAAAAGTTCTGCCTAATTATATTGTACCATTCTTTCTGCTTCCCACAACTGGATGAACGCAGTGTGTGACGTTTTAGTAAATGCACACTTTTTCATGCTTCAATGCTGAACTTAAGCAGTTACTGGTCAGGCAGTTGACCATCTTTAGTTTGTTTTTATCTAGATCCTTAGTTACGGTGTTTTGCTTTTCAAAGGTGTCACACTGTTTTAATTCCAGCTGTAATACTTTGTTGCCATAGCAATTGTCTAGGCATGTTTCACACATTTTAAGTGGCCTTAATTTCTACTGTGAAATGTGTGTGTGTGTGTGTGTGTGTGTGTGTGTGTGTGTGTGTGTGTGTGTGTGTGTGTGTGTGTGTGTGTGTGTGTGAGCATGCTTGTAATGTTTATGCATGTGTCAATGCATATCTGTGCAAATGTGTGTTTTATCCATTTTGCCTATGGTCAGCACATTTATTGATAACTTTTGACATATATAGTCCTTGTTGTAAAAGTGAATTCCAAAGGCTTCTAGTAAACTAATCAAACCAATGATGCAACAAAATAAAATACAACTCTTTTTCCTGCAAAATGCACTGGAAATTGGTAGCATGATTGCAGCAATATCGCATTTGCATGCCTTGAAAACAAGTGTAACACTATACAGGGTCTGCTTATGCTCTCGATCTGTGCATAACTAATTAATCTTGAACATCCTTATATCTAGTTGGATAACAAATCATCATCAGTCAGGAACTGGACCTGCTGTGCTCCCCACTTTCTAGAAGCATGACTGCCATAATACCACGTCTGTGTTTAAAAATATAGCGAGGCGATAAAAAGAGAGACGTATATTGACAGAGAGAGGAAGCTTATTCCATAAGCTAAGCAGAAGGTTGTTTCTCAAAACAACCTCTTTTTTTCCTGCTGTTTGTAAATAGTAAGAAACATAATTTTGTGCTAGCCCCATTGGCCGGATATTACAGACACAGCATTCTTGATGGGGCCAGTTGTGACAGTACCTTGAAGACCAGACACAGATCACCCACAAAACGCCTATACAACACTAAGTGAAATAAGTACTCCCTTATGCTGTTTATGTAGATAAAATTTTGTAACTCTCCTATTTTCTTTGTGAGAAACCAATGGACTTTCTCTAATTTCTTTAGGTTAGTAAAAAAAAAAAAAAGCTGCAGTGTCATGAACAGTGACAGAGGTATTTCACCATATTAACCTCATATTCCCTTTAGCACTGGAGATGCTGTTCCCAAATGTCACCCTAACTACAGTGAAGGCATCTTGATCAAAGCTAAGGCTGTTCTCAGTAAGTGTGCCTTAGTCTCCATTTTGAGTCTGTTGCCATCAGTTTTTATGATTAAAGTTCATGGTAATTTTGAAAGCATAGGATACTTGTCAGTATAGTCTAAATATTCAGTGTTCGGACACTGTACCACCACTACTGACATACACAGCAATGTTGCATCTGTGGTAAAAGAAACAATGATTCCCACTTTGCTTTCATCTGCTTATTTTGTCGGCCACTGCTGCCACAGGTGGTGATATACTTTTACGTCTCAAGGAAGATGCCAATTAATAAAGATACCAGCGCTGACTCAGGGGGTACTTTGCAGTTCATGAGCTCTGTGCTTGAAAGTACTCCTCCCACTCTAATTCTTTGCCTGTTAAATGTATGCAGTGACACAGAGCATTAGGAGCAAGTCATGGTATTAAAGATTTTATGCCATCTTGTACAAGCTGTGTGTCACCTGTTATTAGGACACAGACCTGACACTGGGGGGTCCGTAAAGGAGAATCATTCCAATGACAGATCATGTACAGAACCACATACATTTCAGGGAGAAGCACATGGTATTCTAATAGAAAGATGCAGTGCTGACAGGTCTGAAAAGGGAAGTTAGCTGTCTCTTAACTAATTATGTTTATGTGAGGTATGAACTGTTTTATGTGGAGGGTACACTATATCAGTAATAATGATAATATAAAAATCTTAGTTCTGGCTACTGAGTTATAGTGATAAAACAATGGACTCTTTTGGCTTGCCTGGGTCCAGCTAATGCACTTTTACTTTGACATGAAGTGTATGATTTCTGGTCTATATTAAAATCTCGAAGAAGCATTTGAGCAAATGCCTCTTCATCGACACATACTGAACAAACGAGCTAAACTGCTATAGTTCAGAACAGCGATTTCTTTCCCTGGGAAAGAAATCGCTTGGCCTCAAATCACAAACACACCACTTCAAACAAAACAAAGTGGGGGGCTTTGCCCCCACACCCCTAAACATTGGTGCTTGTGCCCCCACCCCCCCTTACTAAATATACCAACTCTGAGATCACACTACAGTAGAGAAAACAGCAAACTAAAACAGACAGCCAAGCGATTTCTTTCCCAGGAAAAGAAATTGCTGTTCTGAACGATTGTAGTTTAGTGCATTCATTCAGTATGTGTCAATGAAGAGGTGTTCGTTGAAACTCCTCTTCGAGATTCTGATATAGACCCATGATTTCAATAAAAGTGATTTGGAGAAAAAATATCCTTTAACCAATAATATAATTTCCTTAAAGAAATATTAACTTAGAAGCAAAAGCAGTTCTCCAGAGTAGAGAGTGCTGCACTAAGTAAATGAGGGAAGAAAGTTTATGTAGAAGAGCTAATCACCCACTGGTCCTCTTGTATCATTGCAGGAATTGCCTGGGAAGCTGGGTTTCTCTGATTAAGTCCTGTTATGGTTGAGGGCTGGTGTTCCTGCTGTTTTGCCCAGAGCCTGGCTCAGAAACCTAGAAAAGAACTAAAAAGTGGTTAGTAACAAATTCTAACCTATTCTTTTGGTAGTCTAAGTAAATATCATTAAAATTTTATTTGAGGATTTAGTGTATTTGGAAACTGGCAGAGTTCTGATATTCTGCTGTGTATGCTCAGTCCGCAGTTCCCTCTCTGTAGGACCATTCAGGTTGCCTTTGTTTTTATTCGATTTTGCAGAATCTGTTGAAGAGTAACTAAGATTGAAGCTTCGATTTAGGGAAAATCGACAGTCTTTGTGACCTTTAAAATGCTTCTTTGTCCAGTCTGCAGTCCCCTCTCTGGAGGGCCGTTCCAGTGCCCTTGTTCTCAGTTGCTGAAAAAGAACCTGTTAAAGAGAAAGTTTAGGCTGAGAGTCTCAGTTACAAACAAAAATTATATGTCAGCAGTCTCAGTGAACACTCTTAAGTCAATCTTCATACTTCAAAATGTTTTATTAGAAGCATTTGAGCACTGCTCAGAGAAGATTTATTTTCAAAATGTACAGAGAGCTTGTTTTATTGCTGGAAATGGGGGAGTGTCCAGGGCAATCCGCCAATTGGGTTGAGTGGGTGTATTAAGGGCTGAGGCCTTTATTAGTTAATCTATGACTTGTTGGAGGAGTGCCATGGAATCTCCTTTTTCAGTGGAAAGGATCATTAACTTTCGTTTGTGATAAGCATTTAATTACAGATATGATTTGAGACAGTCATTAAGTTAAAAAATCAAAATTAACAAACAAAACAGTTAGCAAACTCTGTTTTCTGTGGTGCTTTCAGGTTCTTCGTTAGTGTAATATTTAAAGAAATATTACACTATAACCATATACTGGGCAAATGTGCATGTCAACATCTAATTTTATGTTTAAACTACATGTTCTATTATTGGATGACCGACCAGTTTAATATTTTTTTCCTTTGTAGAACAAAACGTTGGCTACCACTGCTGGGATGTTTTATTTTTATGTACTACCCATTTCCTCCCTCTATGCCTGATTTACCGCATAAGGTCACTACATCCAAGAAAGTCTGTTAGTGCATGCTCCCAGTATTTGTAAGTGTGGGATGCCTACCCCTGGTTACACCATTAGAACTACCATTTACACCATTAGAACTACCATACATGCTTATGACCCCTCCCCTCCCTTCCCTTCAGGGTATGCAAACTAGTAAAATACAGCTATCTTTCCTATTTTACCCAGTTGGCCTCAAGTGCTGGGCTCACTAGTTAAACCCAGGCTGCCTGGGTCACAGTCAGGCCTTACTTCCTCTGCACCATGGAGACATCCATGTGTAGAAACACTTCTACTTGATGATCATAACAGAAATAATACAGTAGCTGTTCTGTCATTCAATACTCATACTGCTCGCAGAGATGCAAAACTGTCATTAAATAACAGTTGTCAAGATACAGGCAGCTGTCTGTAGCGCATCAGAGCTATGTAGAGAGTTGCATGTGTCTCCCTCTCAGTGCACATTACAATGTTGAAATTCCAAAATATCTGTTTGGATTGAAAACATCAGTCATATAATTTGCCCCTGACTTGTGGCTCTACCCACTGCAGTGGGCTGTTGTGCAGAGTTCTCCACAGTCATAGAGAAGTGCAATTCATAAACATTTCCATTTCATTGCCCCCAATGAGTATGGATAACATTACATTCCCATCTAATGAGAGGATCCATTTCAGCAAGTGATCAATTGGTTGCACCATCACAGAGTCACATCTGTGCATGGAGAGTGAGTTTGGCTGCAGTATCAGGTTACACTACAAATATGTGATGGCAGAGTCACTAGCATTTTGCTGCTTTTCAGAAGTATTATATTTTAATTTATTAATCTGACTTTATGCTGACCGTGTTGCTCTTCTAAGATATGCTGAGCTACATATCACTATATGAGGGGGTTGAAGGTTGGTTTAATGGGTAAGGTGATTGCTTCACAGGCACAAGGTACAGGGTTTGATTTTCACCTTTGGTAGGGAAATTGGCAATGCTTAAAATAGCCCAAAGGGGTACCTATCCTAGTAATTAGCTATGAGCCTACGAACACATGAGGGAGTACAGTTATTTATTTCAACAGTTGGCAACTGTCAGTATTTCGTTCTGTCCTAATAAATTCTATGAGTTGAGACTTGCCTGTACACAGTTGTCTTTGGGATTGTGCATCGCAGTCAGTGTTTTGGGGTCATTAGCACAGTTGTACCATGTGTATAGTACTATGGCTAAGCAGTGGGGTGAGTCCCAGTTTTGTAGCCCTCTTTTAAAATCAGTTGAAGCTTTGGTATTGTTTCTACTGCGTACCAGCACTACTCTGTAGGACAATAAGTTTGTGAATCTTGCCCTTCAGTAGGGTCATATGTAGGCTCACCCATATTGCTATGGTAACCGAACATCCTGCAAGAAGAATTCTATATGTCAGTTTATGTCTATAGCAATCCAGCTGTCCTTCTTTATTTTTCCAGTACTGTGACCTCCTTCTAAACTGTTCCTGCAGTGTTTCCCTTTTCCACTTCCAACAAAGAGACTATCACCCTGAGTTGTTTGTTTTCAACCTTCGTCTTCCATTTGTTTCCCACCAGAATTGCCCTATCAGCTCCCACAAACTGTTCTCATGTAATAGGATACTAAGTCTGGAGGTATCTGCTCTAGTACATCAATTTCCTTTCACAGTCAGTGAGCAAAAGGTTTGATTAATTAACCAAGATCTGTGCTCTAATCGTTTTGGACTCCCAAAACTCATTGTATTTTGACTAGTGGCCTTTCTTCTGTCACTAGGTTTTTCCCCAATTGAATACTTGTGCTCTGTCACATGTACATGAGCCATGGAAGAATATAAGTGTATTGTTTGAGCACTTCTGACTTGTGGCTAACTGTATTCTATAGACTCTGGCAGCTTTGTAGCATTCGCACTGTAATCCCATCCGAGAGAGTAATATATGGCAGTCTGTCAATCCTGTTCTCCTTAACAAGTCATGCCGACAGCTTAATGATGATGCACATCAGGCAAACAGTCCCAGAATCAACTGTACAAATACAGATACAAATTAAAAGTTAACAAACTGCTGCACAGCTTCTGCTCACGGCACCTGCTGCACCATTACACAGTTCTGCATACTGACCTTACACAGTAAAGTAAAACCTTAGCTTAATATATACCCCACCACATGCAAAATTCCACAATGGCAACAGACATGCACACTGCTGGAAATAAAATATTTTTTTGTGAGATGCACAACCCCCTCCATGCAGTAGTCTGTGCCATCTGTAATCCTTGCTAAGAACAATCAGCTTCAAGGCCACTACACCTTGGAGGAATGGACATGCCTTTACTGCAGGGAACTCTAACAGTGTGTGTGTGTGTGTGTGTGTGTGTGTGTTTGTATGTGTGTGTATTTGTGCGTGTGTGCGTGTGTGTGCGCGTGTGTGCATGTGTGTGTGTGTGCGTGTGTGAGTGCACTGCAGTGTCATTGTACTTAGTGGTATATACAACATCCAGTAAGTGAATAACACTATCAGCCTATAGTTTCAAAAATTACAGATTTGTTGATGTGGCCGTGAAAAATCATGCATAATATCACCCAAGGGTCAGCATTCCCATTATGCCTACCCCTTTATGCCTCTTCCCATTTACAAATTATTACCAAATAAAAGCACTCCCCCTGCATGCTCATTAAAGAGACTACCTGTATTATACTACTTTCCATGTACTCTTACCCATCTTCCTCCATGTATTGCAATTACACAGCTTATTATAAAACTTCACTTTACACACACGAGTGTTCCCAAAGAACCAGAACCAGTGTTCCCAACTGCACCTACAGTATATATTTTACAATATTCGTGCCTTTAGCTTCTATCAGAGTCCCACATGTCCAGTATGTTTTATATATTCAGGTATTGTAACAGAGATTCTGAACATAAATCAAGTAAAACTGTCAGCACAAAACTGATACCTGTAGTTTCTTTCAGAGTCCCACATATACAGTGTATTTCTTGTACACAGTAACATAAAGTCTGAAAGTAAAAGCCAAAAAAAACAGCAGCAAACCATTTTATGTTTCATATCTTTTTGTAGTTACAAATATCTAATTTTACACTGTAGCAGAATTAATCACTAATGAATCACTGTGTCTTTCATTTAAAAATAATACAGTCACAGCTACCAGGCAGCCTCACCTTCCATGGTAGTTTTTCAGAGAAATGAAAATTGTGGTTCCAGAAAAAGAAGTTATGTCCTTACCATAACGTTCCATGTGGAGTGTTCATCTCGCCTTGGTTATTACACATGGGTTCGGAGCCGATCCTCGGCTCCGTGCCGGCCGAATGCAAGCTCTGCATCGAGAAGAAGCTCGAGGACATCTAATACCCACAATCCCCCTCTGCCTTTACCCCAGATCTAGTTTGCAAGCAAACCAGACATAAAGCACGCACACATGCCAACTATATACATAAAATACATATATACAAACATACCCAGTGTATGATAGTAACAGTAATACTGCAACAGCAGAAGGAGAATACTCCAGACCAGGCACCAAATCGAACGTTCTTCCTAAGGGTGGGAAGGGTGGGAGTGTAATAACCAAGGCGAGATGAACACTCCACATGGAACGTTATGGTAAGGACATAACTTCTTTATGTGAGAGTGTTCAATCTCGCCTTTGTTCTTACACATGGGTAGCGTCCCTAGCTCCATGATCCTGAGGAACTCAAGGGAGAACGTTCTTGAGCACAGTGGAACCAAAGGTTGCCCTATCCCTAGAAACCCTGTCCACTTTGTAATGAGATATAAATGTATGTGGTTTAGCCCAAGTAGCAGCCGCACAAATAGTGTCTAAAGGTAAACGAGCTGCGTGAGCCAAAGATGTAGAAATTGATCTGGTAGAATGTCCTCTAGGTTTTGCTGATAATGTTTGATCAGAAGCTTCATAAACATAAATGATACAGTCAATTAGCCACTTCGAAAGAGTTCGTTTCGTGACTGCAAGACCCTTTCTGCTGTCAGCAAAAGCTACAAATAGTTGATCAGATTTCCTGTGATCTTTTGTTCTATCCAAATAAAATCTGAGTTGTCTATGGACGTCTAGTTTGTGCAACATATACTCTAATTTATTAGAGTGGTCTTTAAAGAAGGTGGGTAATTCGATGGATTGATTAATATTATTAGTAGAACAAACTTTGGGAAGAAAGGATGGATTAGTGCGTAGGGATACTCTGTCAGAATGAAAAATTAAATAAGGATGTTTGACCTGAAGGGCCTGCAGCTCAGACACCCGTCTAGCAGATGTAATAGCCACTAGAAATAATGTTTTCCATGACAAAAATTTCAAAGTGCAACTTGAAGCTGGTTCAAAGGGTGGTAACATCAATTTAGAGAGTAATAAATTTAAATTCCACGGTGATGTCGGGCATCTGACTGGTGGTCTGATATGAAAGGAACCCTTTAAAAAGGCTTTACAAAGTCTGTGAGCCATAATAGGTGCACCACTTTCCTCTACATGATAGTTAGAAATGGCAGCTAACTGTACTCTTAAGGTAGCCGGGGAACTCCTTCCTGAAATAATTCAGTCAAAAATTCTAAAATCTTATTCAACGGAGCTGTAACAGGGTCCAACTGATGTGACTCCCAGAAGACAAAACGTTTCCACTTACTGGTGTAAGTCTTTGTAGTGGAAACTTTATGAGAAGCTACCAAAATATCTTGAACCGCCGATGTAAGGGGAATTGACCTGGCTAGAAAGGGAAGCGGAGCAGCCAAGCTGCTAGATGGAGAGATTCCAGGGATGGGTGAGGAACTCCTGACGAGTGAGTCAGTAGATCTGGCTCTGGGTCCAGCATCCAAGGTCCCGAATGCGGTGATGCAATAGAAAGGGAACCAAATTTGACGAGGCCAGAACGGAGCAATGAGAATTATAGTCCTCTGAAGGTTGTTTGCTTTCTGTAGAAACTTTGCAATCAGGGAAATGGAGGAAAAGCATATAGGAGACCGGGGCCAATCGTGCACCAGCGTCCCTGGGGACTTCCCTGGAGGGGTAATAGGGCAAAGTAGCTCCTGCATTTGGCGTTCATTGGAGACGCAAACAGATCGCAGGTAGGCTGGCCCCATTTGCGAAAAATCCTTCTCGCAACTGACTGTTTGAGGGACCACTCGTGAGGCAATAGTATTGCCCTGCTCAGCCTGTCGGCTATGATGTTGGATGAGCCGGGATGTGCGTTGCGATCAGAAAGCGACCGGTGGACTCTGCCCATTGCCAAATTCTCATGGCCTCTCTGCATAGTTGGTAAGACCTGGTTCCCCCTTGCTTGTTTATGTACCAGACTACGGACATGTTGTCTGTCTGAACTGCAATGGTCCCTGGAGGAAGAAGGGGAGCAAAGTGTTGCAACGCCAAAACACTGCCCTCAACTCCAGAACATTGATGTGCAGATTGTACTCCAGATTGGTCCATTCGCCTTGGACTGTCTGTCCCTGAAAGATGCCCCCCCACCCTATCAGGGAAGCGTCCGTGGTTATCGCCACTGACGGTGTGGGTAGCACAAATGGTCTTCCGCGGATAGGTTGCAAGTCTGTAACCACCACCTTAGGTGTGATTTGCATGTTTTCGTTATCAATATTTCGTGAGTCAGTGGAAGTTGTTGGAAAGACCATTGTGCAAATAGAAGCCATTGTAGCACTCTCATGTGCAGTCTTCCCAATGGTATTGCAATGAGAGAAGCTGCCATGAGACCCAAAACTTTCAGAACAATTTTTGCTGGGGATTTTCTGGACGACAGAAGAAGGGAAATGTTGAATTGAAGTGCTACTATCCTTTCTGTAGGAAGTTTTAGAACTAACTGACGCGTATCTAATTCCGCTCCTATGAATAAGATATGCTGTGATGGCTGTAGCAACGATTTTTCCAAATTTACTGAAATGCCAAGGTGTGTACAAAGTTGTAGGGTGTAATCCCTGGCTTGTATCAGTTGACGCCTGGTGGTGGCAGACAGGAGCCAGTCGTCCAGATACGGAAACACCTGGAATCCTAGGCGCCTCAGATGAGACGCTACCACTGCCATGCATTTGGTGAAGACCCTGGGGGCTGTGGTCAGGCCAAAGGGCAGGGCTCAAAACTGATAGTGACTGGCTCCTAGCCGGAAGCGCAAATGATCCCTGGACGCCCTGGCCATTTTGATGTAGTAGTATGCGTCCTTCAGATCTATTGAGCACATCCAGTCGTCCTTCTGTAAGAATGGAAGGATCGATTGAAGCGTGACCATTCGGAACTTTTCCTTCTTGACAAAGGTGTTGAGATGGCTTAGGTCCAGAATTGGCCTCCAGTCCCCTGTTTTCTTTGGAACTAAAAAGAACCTTGAGTAAGTTCCGAATCCTATTTGGTCCGCTGGGACTGGTTGGATGACTCTTTTTCTAGCAGCTTTGAAATTTCTGTAGCTGCTGGCTCGCAGATGGGGTGGTACATCTGGGAGCTTTCTTTTTGGAATGGGGGTGGATAGAAATGGGATTTTGTAACCTCTGGTAACAACGCTTTTTACCCAATTGTCTGAGGAAAGATTTAGCCAGGCCTGAGGGTATAAAGCTAAGCGACCCCCGACTGCCTCCAGAGCAGGACAGTCGGGCCTCCTCTCAGGAGTGCTGAAAAGGTTTGCCAGGGAGGTTATCCCTGTCACCTTGGTTTTGCGGGCCCTCTGCCGCCAGAGCGGCGTCTTCCACCTCTGCCCCCCCCTCTGCCTCTAGAGGGGGCATCACCCTGTGTGTTTGGGAAAGATCCTTGGGGTTTTCGAAACCACATTTTCCCACCACGTTGCCCTTTGGGGTACGGTCTGGAAGGTGGAAAACGGACTCCGACAGCAGACAGAGTCTTTCCCTCCTGTTCACACCGGGTAAGGGTCTCCTTTACTTTAGGGCCAAAAAGTGTGGCTCCGTCAAATGGGGCGTTAGTAAAGGAAGACTTGAAGGCTTCCGCAAATGAACATAAGCGCATCCAGGATTGTCTACGAAGAGCAATCGCTGAAGCTGCTGCCCTACTCGATCCTTCGGCTGCATAGGATATCAGCCTCATGGACGAGTTCACAATGGACGTAAGGGTGTTGAGATGCGCTGTAACTTTCTCTGAGACAGCGGCATCTGTAGCACCCTGGAGGGTATCTCCCAACTCTTTGACTAGATCCCTCTGTAAACGTGTAAAATGGGTCAAATAGTTCAGGGAACGCACAGAGAAAGCCGCTGAACTGAAAATGCGCTTCCCGTATCTGTCCATGGTCCTAGAATCTTTGTTAGGCGGATGGACAGATGAGGAAGACTCCGACATCTCCTTTTTCGTGGCGCTGCCACCACCATGGCGTCTACTGGAACTCCTTTGGTGAGGTAAGCTTTGTCCTGTGGTGCCGTGATGTACTTATTTGGCTTCCTAGGGACTGGTTCCACCGTGTCAGGAGTCTCCCACGCTCTTCGAGCAATCAATTCCATTAACTCATCAAAGGGCGGAGTGACCCAGGAGGAGGAAGGACGGGCACCAAATGCCTTCAGCAAAACTGACTCATCCTCAGAAGGGGGGAGGGCTTGCCAGTCACCTCTCTGTTTAAGGATCTCCAAGATGTCAGAAAAAGAGACATCCTCTGAAGGTGACTTAGGGGACCCTTCTGACTCATCTAAGTCAGTATCAGATGTCAAGGATTCTTGTGGAGAATCCAAGTGTCTCCTCTTACACAGTCTTTTCCTAGGAACTTCTTCGGGGAGCATCCGAAGAAGCCTCCGAGGAAGAGGGGGCACCCTCCAGGGGTGGCTGAGACACTGGTGCCCGACGCTTGGACGTGGCCGTGGGTGCAGAGGAAGATAGCGGTCCTTTGTGGGGAGGAGAAGCTGTACCTGCTGATGTGGTTGTCTGGGTAGACAACACCTTCCTCATGAGGTCGAAGGCCCCCGGGTCCCGAGTCGAGGTATCTCCCGGTTCGAAGAAATGGGAAGAATCCTCGAAACAGGAGCCGAAGGCACCGACCCCGAGGACGGAACCGAATCGATCCGTGCCGAGGCCCCGAGAGGGAGCGTCGGAACCGAAACATCGGTCCGACTCTCGGTCCCGGAACCAAGGACGGATCTTCGGCCCCGAGACTCCGGTACCGGATCGGATGGAGTCGAGGTGAACGGTGCCGACCGAGAAAAAGACGGTTCTGGCACCGAGGGCTCCACAATCATCAGGTCAGCTTCTTCCGGCTCCGAAGACTGGACAGGTCTCGGAGGAGGAACAGGTGGAGATAGTGGTAGGCCTTCAAGTCTCGACATCAACTGAGAGGAGACCGAGATAAGCTTGGATAGGGCCGTATGCTCCATCAGTTTCTGCACCACACGGTCCACATCGGTGTCGGAAAGGGGTCTAGAAGAACGAGTCGAAGGGATCGAAGACGGAGCCGACCTCAGCAGAGTCGGTGGAGGGAGCTCCGTCACCGGTTCCAAGACTCGAGGCTCGGAAACTGCCAACAGTTGAACACTCGGCCCCGAAGTCTGTGGAACCGGTGATCTAACTAGACCCGAAGAGCTTGGAGCCGATGACTTTGGCTCTGACGCCTTCGACCCCTTCGAAGACTTGGATGCCTGGTCTGAAGCATCCAGAGCCTCCTGGAAAGAGGGTTTCAGCAATCCTCTGTCCATCAGTTTCCTGCGCCTATCTGTCATGACCCTCCCACTGAAAGAGTGACAAATAGAGCAGTCCTCTTGTAAGTGGAGAGGGCCAAGACAGTAGACACAGGAACTGTGGTTGTCTGTGACCGACATCTTTTGGCCACACTGACAACGTTTGAAGCCAGATTTTAATTTTTCTGACATAATAACAATAAAGAAAGACAGTCCTATCCGGTAAAAAGTGTCAATTCCTGTAATAAAGCAGACTACAACAAATACTTAGTCAAAGTTATTCAAGTAGGGGTGGTAGGCCCCGAAAAACTCTGTACCCTTTAGTTAAACTAAGTAACTAATCTAAGGAACTGAGATATCTAAGTCCACTCACACACCTACTCTAACTTTTCATTGACTAAATTTAAAGTAATTTTTTTGAAAAAGTTTAAACAGAAAGATAAATTCTTATCTGTAAAAGCCTCGAGCTAGTCCCCAGCGATGCGTATGCAGCAGCGGCAAACTAGATCTGGGGTAAAGGCAGAGGGGGATTGTGGGTATTAGATGTCCTCGAGCTTCTTCTCGATGCAGAGCTTGCAGTCGGCCGGCACGGAGCCGAGGATCGGCTCCGAACCCATGTGTAAGAACAAAGGCGAGATTGAACACTCTCACATCTTCATTTAATACCAGACAATGAATGTTACTTCTGAGATGCTTGAAAAACACACAGTGTGCTATGTTTATGCATGTTACAGGAGAAAAGGCCCTGGACGTTTTTAATGCAACTGAGTTTTGAGAAGGACCGAGAGAGTATTGCAGTGATGACAGGAGTTTCAAAATTACTGACCCGCGGAAAAATTTTGTTTTTCTTAAATTCACACACAGCCTATATGTTTAATTTACTGAAATCATGAGTAAAGCCAAAGACTGAATTTGGTAAGAAAACTGAATCATTAGTATGAGATAGAATGGTGTCATATCAGAAATGATCAGAGAAAGGTCAGATTGTGCATATAATCAGGTAAATAAAGCACGTGTTGTGTACATAATGAATTAAATTATTTCATTGCAGTTAAAGGAACTCAAATAGAGTGTGCATTTTTATTAAGTTAGCACATTATACTGTGAAATTAACTTGTGAGATCTATGGGAAGAGCAAAATGCCTGAGAAATGAATCACTGATACATTTTGTGTAAGCTATAGCTAACCCATGATATAATAAAAAGAAAAGTGCTGCCATTTATTAATTATGTAGATGCTGTAGAAAGAGAAATTACTTTGGGTGAGTATAGAGTTAAAAGCATGGGAGAATGGTCACGTGTTCCAGTGCTGACCCTATCAAATGAATTCTTTTGCTGGCCAGTGACTGTAGATATAGACAGCAAATAGCCTGTTTTCTTTCTGAGGTATCCATTCATTAACACAGGTGTGTGTGTGTGTGTGTGTGTGTGTGTGTGTGTGTGTGTGTGTGTGTGTGTGTGTGTGTGTGCATGCACAAAATATTGGCTCTCTTGTGCAGAATAGAAAGTGCCATGCTACATTAGCTAACCTCAAGTTAGAGAAACATAGTTGATACTTTCAAGCTACAGATCACACTCCTAGCCATTAAAGATAAGCTAACAATGGTTATAGATAACACTAAAGCAATTAGACTGGTATGAATAGAATAACAGTATGAGCTACAAGAGCTAACGTGTTTGACCATGATACTTCAGACCAAAATGTTGTCAGATCAGTTGAAATGGCTCTGTGCATGGATGGTCTTATGATTAAATGAAAAATGCTGTTAATTGATGACAGAACAGTGTTAAACTGTAGGGTCTCAAAGGGTAGGCAGAAGTGACTGATTCATTGAGAAGTACCACCACGAATGCTCACTGCTTGGGAAGATGCTCTGCATCCCATTAAAATACATATCACACATTGTATCAAATGAAGGACCACTGGGAACCCCTAAACAACATATTATCATCTTTCCAGACTGCAGTGACAAGGTGGCTGTAATTTTAGATCAAAAGCATGAACAGTAGCTGTTATTTATAGATAGCACCAAAAATTAAGTTGGTCCTGGACAATTTGATCATGTTGTACCAAACAAAATGGGGCTTTCATGTCTGGAGCAGTTGTAAACAACACTCTGATGTAAAAGAAAAGTCAGTGTGCCCTGTGACTGTTTAGGTTACATTTCACTGCATATCATATATATTTTTAGATAGGAGAAGGGAATTAAGAAATTCATGAAAAATCTCCCTACTTGCTCTGTGTTGCATCACTAGAATCTATTCTGGAGTGTCATCAAGGATGGAAAGTGCTGTGGTCTCTAAATACATATTTAACAAGTTTAAAAATTTAAGGCTTACTCGGTCAACAATATACTTACTAAGGTCTGCTGTGAAGATAATAAAAACATAAGGGAAAATCTCATGGGGGCAAAAAGACAGCTCAGATTTCCTCGTGGACATCTACTCAGTAAGTGTAATGTATTTAAATGTTTCTAGCCATAGGTATTTTGGTAACTGTAAATTGTGAGAGGTAGTACTGAGTAACCACTCCCTTTTTTGTTATATGTCCTCTCCCTTTTCTGTTTTCTAGGTGACTCTGGCTACTCACATGGACCTTGGCTTATGACACCAGTCCATACACCCCCAGGTAGCTGCTGAGAAGCACATCAACCCTATCAGATATGGACAGTCATTGAGCAAGTGTTTGGACTGCTCAAAGCCCATTTATGTTGCCTGGATGAATCTGAGGGTTCCCTTCAGTAGGACACAGTTACTGCATGCAGGATATTTACTACATGCTGCATTCCACACAACATGATTATGTCTTGACCTGGCTCATTTGTGTAAAGGTGTGATAATGGGTACTGCTACATCTGAAAGGGTAGTCTTTATCAAGAGGTTCAGGCTGTGCACAAGTAGCAGGCGTTGAGCTGCATGGTGTTGATTAAATGAATAAATGGTAATTTTATTTTATTAAATAAAACACAATTGCTTCAGAACTCTTATGAGTTAATGTTACATCTCCATTCTCAATTCCTCTGTCTCGTTTTCTCTCTCTCTCTTTATTTTTTTCTTTCTCTTTTATGTTATTTTTTTCTTCAGATCCAGAAGCAGCTCAGCTACAGTCATTTCAGATGAGGGAGCACTTTCCACATCCCCCTGCCTACCAGAGGAAATCTTTACAGGGTTGAAGTGATGTCTCTGCCACTGAGGACTTCCAGTCTGGCAGTCTAGCAAGTAATCAACACCATGAGCTTCAGGGCCTGCTTAAAACAGTGGTTTAGAGGGCTGTGAGGAGTCAAATGCTCCCACTGCAATATCTCCTCCAATGGGTATATGACTTGCTGCCTGGTCGGCTCTGACCACTGAGCCACCAGAAGCCTCATCCCCACTTCATTGGGATCCCCCTCCTGGTCCATCACAGAGGGGTGATAATTGAGGTCCACCAGGCCAGGGTCATAGCTGCAGCTCAGATCTACTCATTCTCCCTCTGTGTCTGTCTGCCTGTCTGTCTGCTTGCCTGCCATCTGTATGTCTTACCACTCCTCCAACATTATCCCCATACTATTCCTTCTGTCTTGTCTGTCATTGACATTTCTGTGTTCCTTAACTTTTTTCTAATCCTAACATTATTTGAGGTAATAGCAGTGTATGGATGAACTCTTTTGTATTTCTGGAGTTCAACCCCTTCATTTGTTATTTGTTGTTTTGCCTCCTTCTCTGCTTGTCTATTGGACCTTTTTAATGAATTGTACCCATGGTCTTGGCAGAAAAAAATAATAGTTGGGGGGTTAAATACAAGAGAGCCCTTGGATGAACAAATAGCTTTGTCAGAGTAATGGGGTAGTGACATCCTCAACACACACCTCTCAACTGTCCAGATTTTCACAAAATGTCTGGATTTTTGCCTTATATTTTTGATCTCTTTCTCATAAAACCTGTGGTTTTCTGGAAATCACTGAGGATTGAAGTCATTAAATATTGACATAAATTTGAGTTTTACACTTGTTTCACGCCTCATATCCTTCAGAAAATGCATTCTAATGCATTCTAACACAAATCCAAGTGTTCTAGCAACTTTCTAAGTTTATAAGAATAATATTTAAAATCTGTCCCTAGTTTTGGTCCTTTAATCCTCCCGTTATTTTAGGCGTTGTCCAGAATTCTTGGACTAAGATGTATTACTCTGGAGGTCCTCATTTCACCCCGTTACCTTCTTGTGCTTGCCACACCTCTTGGCTGCCACTGCAGAAGCAGTGTGACTCTTTTGTGACTTTCAAAAGATATTTCTTACTTGAATTTGGATGGAGCTTATGTAGCATACAGTATAATTAGTTAACTGTAACCTTGTCTCATATTCTGACATACTTGAGTGTGATAATATCTTTGTGTCACTGGATGCATGTGACTTCTTACAGTGTTACACCTACATTAATTTAATAGTACTGGGTAACAATGTGGGAGAATGCATGTGTGGCAATGCATATATGACAGTGCAGAAGGGCCCAGTATGAGGATTACTCCTGTGTCTTCCTGATTCTTCAGATGTGTTTACTTTACAAATTATACAATGATGCAGTGTGTTGGGTAGACCTTAAATTCAATAAATAACTTGAAACTGTAAGTTTGTATAGTTAAGATTAATGGTGAATTAATGATTAATCTGAAAATGATAGCTAATGTGCTCAGCAGATTCAGTATCTCACACAAATCTGGTCTGATTATAATGTGGTTAATCTACAGTCACCAGACTGGCATATTTTAATGAGGAACAAAGCTCAGTTATGCAATTCCTGGACAGAATTAGTAAACCTAATCCAATGATCCAGACAACATACCAACATTATTATTATCTGTTGTTAAAGGCAACCTGGCACCAATTTTATTTCAGATGAATTTTTTTACAAAGAAAATGAAAGCATTTACCCAGTTTTTACAATAAAATTATTTGGAATGCATTTCTAGCTCGAGTCTTGGCTTTAACGGCTTCTCTTGTTGGTTGGCCTGTCTTTTTTGCTCCAATTTTTACCGATTTTGTTTTGCATATTTAACAACTTACTTAATTCTGGATTTTTCCCACCATTCTGGAACTTATCACACATTACACCAATTTACAAAAAAAAGTACATAAAACTGATATGAAGAATTACCCACTAATTAGTCTCCCATCCATTCTTGGTAAATGCTTCAAAAGATGCCTTGAGGATATTTTGGAACAGAATGCCAAAAATATCCTTATTGGACACTAACCAGCATGACTTCATAAAAGGGAAATCAATCCTCACAAACTGTTGAATTTTATGATCAAATGGCCATCATATTGGAACTAGGGTTAAAACCAGGGGTTATATATAAGAATAGTCTGGACACTTATTATGGGAACCACTGCTTTGGTATATTAGTGGGCTAGAAGGACATATTTGCCCATGCCTGAAATATTTGTATGCATGTATGTATATACTTAGACGTGGCTAAATCTTTTGACAGCATATCATATTCACTAGTACAAAAGTCTGTGATTAAAAGTAACTTTAATCCATACTTAACCATAGAAAATAATCAGTTGATGTGCTGGGAATACATTTAATTTGCTATCCAGGAAATGTAGGAATCCTGCAAGACTTTGTTCTTGGGCCACTGTTATTCAGTATAGTTTTTTCCTCATTACTACATGATACAAGCTGCTGGATCAGCAAGTATGCTGATGACTGCAGGTTTTTTTTTTGTATTTCCTGTGAAAGAGACTATATGAATATCAACAACTATATGACCAGAATTAGTGAGTAGACAAAAGCAACTGATCTACACTCTAGTATAGAATAATACAACAAAATGCAGTCACAGACAGTAGCTGAAGTATTTCAGTATAACAATCTAGGTATCGTAATAATATCATGTTTCTCATTCAGTAAATATGTAAAAGAAATATGTGGCAAAGTCATGAAGCAAATGGGGTACATGATAAAAAATCGTACTACTAGGAATGATACAGTACAATTGTGTAAGTTGAATGTATTTTGTAACAATAGGTGTTTTGATAGATCACTGTTGCAGTAGCTTAGGATATATGGATCCTACTCCAACTGCAACTGGCCAGCTTCCTAAAGCTAATGGCACCTTCCGCATGCTACAACTAGGTTCATAGGTTCATGGGTGTTTACTAGGCTAACAATCACAAGGACCTTTTTAAGCCTAGTCATGCATCCCAAATCTCTGACAAGTTCTATTATCCTTGATAAGTGTCAGCAGGGGCTTGGGTGGTGAAATATTTAAAAGCAGAGACCTGGGAGATGAACCATTTACAGGCTGCCTGTGTCCATTAGAGACATATCTGCCAAACTAGGGATTAATTTCTTGTTCCCCATCCAATAGTCCAAGTTACACTTGAATTAGGGTAGGGAGGAATTCTGCCTCACATGGATTGGGAGCCTGTTCCAGAGAAGAGGTAGTCTCTGGGATGGTTTACTATGAGAATGCTGATGATGGGTTTTGCAAAAACAGACATGATGATCAGCTGTTGGGAGAGGGAGAGTACATATCAGCGAATGCAGCTGTGCATTTGCTGATATGTACTCAATGTTATGCGTAGAGATCTCTATACAGTGCGGAGTGGAAAATGTAGCCCTTTCCTTACTGTAGTGCGATCTCGGAGTTGGAATATGTAGTTTGCAGGGGGTGTGGGGGGTGCAACCTGCTAAAACGTGAATGCCAGTGTACGTGTTTAACTTACGTTTGCACCTACACTGACGGCACATTCGATATTTGACATAAATGTTGAATCTGCTGCATTCGTTCAATAGATTCGGCAGTTATGCCTAATTAGTATTCAGGAATTTGCAGTTTCCATTTGATGTTACAGTCTTTTTTGTGCATTTCAGATTTTTCATAGTAAACTCTCTGGGATATATACCTGTCTCTCCAGCAGGTCCTATTTATATCACAGGCAAGGTTTAAGTCTTTAGAGCAGGTAATTCTAGAGCTGTTTGTTTTGTGGCTATGCAGGAGGTCCATCAGAGTGGGGTCTGACAATGCCTTGTATGCCAGGCATAGATCTCCCCTCAACAGACTGTAAGAGACATAATTCAGGAATAGGGCCTTGAGGTGGTCTGCAAAGGACATGTTACTTATGCCCTGCATTTTTTAAGAACTGTTAGCAGCTCAAACATAGATTCATAAAAAAGACAGTCGGAGTGTGAAAAGCTTCAGAACATTTTTTACCCAGGATGAGGCAAGAGCCCTGAAGGTAATTTCTGGTAAATTAACCAAACAGTAATGAAGCAAGCAAGGAAGAAAAAGGGTCTGGTGAGAGGGGAGGCTATTGCAGCAGTGATCTATCAGAACATGTACTGTTATGGTAAGTTTCACTTACACAGCTGTACAATGTTAAAACATAGATAATTGCTGCAGTAACCTAAGGTATAGGAGTATATTACTATAGCTCATGGAAGAAAAAGACAAAAGGGATGAGGCCAATAAACTAAGACTCCAGGAGCCCCTGGAGAATGATCCTAGAAAAATCTGTTCTAGGAATGGAGAAGGAATCCAGTCTGTAATGCTTTGTAAAACTGTGTACAAAGGACCATGTTGCTGTCTCTTGAATACTTTTTATCCATAAAGCCACCAAGCCTTTTCAGAAAACTGCCAAAGTCGTCAAAACCCTTGTGGAATGCGCTATAATCCTGCTTGGAAGTGACTTATGGTGAGTATAACAAAAGGCATTAGCATGTGACAACCACCTGGAAATGGTGTGTTTTGAAACTGGTTGTTCTTTCCTCTTATTTATATAAGGGGACAAGCAACTGCTCAGCTTTCCTGAAGGTCTGCATTTTGCCTAGGCAGTATCTGAGCTGCATGTGGACATATAGAGTGTGAAGGATCCTTTCTAGGAAAATAATAGTCTGGCTTAAAGCAAACTCTACGTCCACTTTAAACATAAAGGTACAATTTGTTATCTAAGAAAACCTGTCCCTTTATAAGCAAGATAGGAATGACTCACCATAACAGCTTGTAACTCCGATACTCTCCTAGTAGATGTCAGAGCAATGAGTAGAACAGTCATCCAAGTTAAGAATCTCAATACATCTTCAGGAGCTATTTTAAACTGAAACAGAATAAGCTTCCCAAGCACCAAATTCACATCCCAATGCAGAGCCACATGTTTTCTAGGGCTACAAGTATGAAACACCATTTTAACAACTGTCATCCAGGCAGTTAGTTGAAGGATTTCTAGACTGGGGGGGGGCAGTGCATCAGACACCCTTTGTCCTGAGTGAGCAAGTCGGGTCTGTGGGAAAGCTTGCGGTGTTTGCCCTTGGCCAATTTGAAAAGAAAGGAGAACTACTGTTGCCTTGGCTAAAAGGGAGTCATCACCACATTTTTGGAGAGTCCTTATTGATCTTTAGAAGAAAGGGTTGAAAACCCTAAAGGAACATTCCTTTCCATGGGAATGAGAAAACATTTGTCTTCTAGGCCTGTTTACAAGGAGCTGTGGAGTAGAATTCATTTAGTTAAATATTCTGATGGGAGAAAGACATATCTGCTTGAGTGTTCCCCACAGTTGTATCAATTCTTGGATGACCCTAGGTTGAAGTTTGTATTCATGGGAGTCTGTCCTGGTCTTTCTGAGCTTGTCTGCAACAAAATATTGTTCTGGCAGAATGTACAAAGCTAGAAAAGTCAAATTGAGCTGAATTGCTACTTCCCAGACTATTATAGCAAGTCTGCAAACACAGTAAAATTTACTATCCCCTGTTTGTTTATGTTCTACATAATTGTGGTGTTGTCTGTGTACACCTGCAGAGGTTGTAGGGTCTACAGATAACTTCAGGATTTCAAATAATTAACTGCCGCATCTCTCTGATATTTATGTGCTTCTGTCTGCCTACTGGATCCTACAGAGCTTATACCTCCCCCCTTTTGAAACTGTTCACCCCATCCATGTTTGAAGCATCTCTAGTGAATAACTGGAGTGGATCAGAATGGATAGTAGAAGTTGTGGACTCCAAGCTATCTGTTCCACCAACCATCCAATCTCCTGTTTACAAATCTCAGTACTGAGATTTGAAAGGATCAAGGGTGTAGATGCTGAGTCCAAACTGATCTGAGATACTATTGTATTTTCCTCATGTGTGGTCAGGCCAGGGGAAATATGACAGTCATCAATACCATGTACCCTAGAATCCTGAAAAACTCCCTTTCAGATGCATAGTTTAGACTGGAGAAAGTCAGGAAAAACTGTTTAAATAAGTCTACTTTGTCTGGAAAAATAAGGCCTTTTCTAAGGTAGAGTCCAGCAAAAATCACAAGGAAACCATTCTGTGAAATGGAATAAGATAAGACTTCTGAAAATGTATTTGAAAACCCAGACTGATTAGAAATTTCTGAATTGTTGCTAAAGACTTTTGATAGCTAAAAAAAGTCTAAAAAAATAAGTCAATTGTACAAATATGAAAAAAATGCAAATGTTTCAAAGTCTGTTAAAATGAATAGAGCTAGACATTTTGTGAATAGCCTTGGTACTGTGGCAAGTCCAAATGGTAAAACATAGAACTGATAATATAAGCTAGATACAGCAAATAATAATAACTGCCATAAATGCTTTGCAATGAAGATATAATGATAGGCGTCCTTTAGATCCAGCTTTACCATGAAAGCTAGAGGGTAATTAGAGGTACAAGAGACTGAAAAGATAGCATCTTGAACTCCAGAATCTTGTCAAAAAGGTTTAGAAAAGAAAGCTGCAGTATAGGCCTCCAGAATCCTTCTGCTTTCAGAACTGGAAACATTTTTGAATTAAAACCTTTACCTAGGAATTTGAGAGGGGGCACACAGGTTCTATGACTCCCTTAGCTATCATGTAAAAATGAAGGGAGGAAAATTGAGATCTGGTTTCCTGGACAAGACGGCATCACTTGGAAAGGGAGAGGGATTCCCATTACTAAGTGAACCCTTATTGGATTACCTTTAGAAACCAGCTATCTGAGACAGTCTCATGTCACAAGTAGGGATGAAGTCTCAGAGACCTGGAAAGGTTGCCAGTGTGGGAAAGGGAAAGACCATGAACAGGCATATAGTCTTGCTGACTCAAAAGACTGTCCTTGATTATTCGAGGCTTCTTCTTTCTTTTTAGAGCCTCCTTTCCATTGCTTTTTAAAACCCTGTTGGTGGGCTCCTTCCTGATTAAACTGCTTACTGGTGAAAGGAGCTAAGGAGAAGAGGAAAGTACTATTTGTTCTGAAAAAGGTGGGTTGAAAATCTGAGACACACCCTGAATCATTTTCTCCTGTTACCACACCTTTTAAGCACCTCAGCTATAGGAAGGCCAAACAGAATCTGTTAATTCAGAGAATAATTTAAAATCTCATTTTAACATAATCAGGAAGATTTTGAGAATGAAGCCAAGATTCTCAAAACTGACACAGAAGCCACACCTCTGGAGGAAGTATCATTAACATCACAGGCACATTTTAAAATATGCTTAGTCACCTGAAAAACAGCTGTTATAGAAACATTTAATGAATTCCTTATCTTGAAAAAAGGAAGTTTAAACATTAACTTCTGTATGTTTATTAAAAGATAAAAATAAAAATTTTAACATATAAGATTGACAGTTTAAAGTTCTGAACGTTAAAGTACTAGAAGAATTCATTTTCTCCCCCATCTTGCTTTCCCATCCTCATCAGGGGAAATGTGGTTAGCAGTTGTAACCTGTTTAGCAGAAGCAGATTTGAATAGAGCTATAACTGTGTGATCTACCTTAGGATTAGAAAACAGGTATTTGTGTGTCTGGGGTACTTTGCATAACTTGGCAGACTTCCTAGGGGCAAGAATCTGACCGTCAGGTAAGGAAGAAGCAGTGAAAAAAACATTCTCAAGCAAGGCAGGAAGGATAGCTGCACCTTTTTGCATCTCCAACTGTAATAAATCATAATACAATGTTTTGTGTCATAAAGACTTTATTTTGATCCCACTGAAAAAAACTTTTCATCTTAAAAAAAAAGCGACAGAAAAAGAAATCTCTTCAGCATGAACATCTGATGAAATACTTCCTTCAGAATCAGGGAATTCTGACAGGAAGAATTTCATGAAGTATAGCCATCACCCTGCAATGTCTGCACTTCTGACTGAAATTCCTTGTCATAAAAGGAAAGGAACTATTTTTCTTTAATTGCATAAAGAATGACATGGCAAAGAAAAAAGCATGAATAAGTTCCTTGGCAAGTCCCAGTAAGTCTGCCATGTCCATAGAAACAGAAATAGGAGACTGGAAGTTTTTTTCACTAAGCACACCCTCCCTAACAACACACTGACTCATAATAGGCACACTGGTCCCAGGTTCCACCTGCCTTTCCCTGCCAAGTGAAGACCATTCACCTGCCCCTTCCACTGACACTGACAAAAGGATATCTCCTGTGTCTGACAAAGGCACCTTTACAACAGTACTGGGTGTGGCTAACTCCAAATCTTTAGTGGATGAAAAAGCTACACTGACAGGACTTGGGTAGAAAGATGGGTCTGAGGAACAAGAAACGGCCACAGAAGAATCACCTACCAGTGGCTAATGCAGAACAGGAGCTGGCTTGGTACCTAAAGACTCTTTTTAAACTTTCTCTTTTTGTGTACAGTGGAATGTAGTACCATGGAGACTTCAGATTGCTCTGAAATTAGTCTAGGAACAGAAGCTGAAAGTGAGGAGGAGTCTGCATAAGTCAGCAAATGATAAGGTACAGAACAAGTGATTCTAAAGTAAACTACTGACAGTCCCCCTCAAGCACAGTATCCTGCCTCAGTCACACGCATTTTGGCAATACAAGTGAAACTTTCAACAAAAGTAAATCTTTCCATCACAAAAAGTTCAACCTAACATTTACATAACAACTTCTTTAGAAATGCAGTGACACTCTGAACATATTCAGTTTCCAAGCTAAACACTTTTCACAGAAAAAAAAAATGTTTTCTTCATAAAATAAAAGATAGTAGAAGTTTTTTACCCAATGGCAACTTATCTGCTCTGTTCTTGAGGATTGCTTACCACCCAACAACAGTTTCAGGGGGTTATTCAGAGATTTATGTTTGAACATCTTGATTTTGGCATTCAGACTGTATCATGATGCAACTTTTGATATAAATCTTTATATAACTACATTAACCCACTACACAACATACACTTTTGTTTATAATTAAAACTAAATGCAGAAGCTTACTTCTGGCTCAGAAAATAGTCACAGTGTAAGAAATTGCCTATCATTTTAAGAAGATCTGAAAGCTTAATTGTTTCTAAAAATAACTTAGATGCATGGGCTGGTGATTTAGCATATGACTTAATTCAGTTATATCTAAATGCTTTGTAAAAAATATATGTTTATAACTCAGCAGTTATGTTTATTTAGTATACACTGGACTATTAACTAGGTTGCAAAGTTATAACTGGCCCTAATAGCTTGCATGAATCTTGAGTGCTTCAGACCATAAGTATATATGGACATGTGATGCTACTGGTGGCAATCTGGGGATAAAGGATGTTTTCTTCTTCTGCTAGAGCAAAGTGTTAAGTTATAATAATAGTTTTTTTCAAGCATGGCCTCCTGAGTCAGACAATGTTTGTCAACTGTTCTAGTTTTATGAATGCCCTAGATGAAAGGAATATGCATATAACCATGTACGGTTCTGCATCCATTAAATGCTTGAGTCTATAGCAGATAATCGAAAGCTTACAAGTCCGAAGCTCACAACTTTGAAATGCAAACCTCGAAAGCTGACAAAATCGAATCTACAAAAAAAATACCCAATGCCCTAAAAAAAAAAAAAAAACACTCTATGCAAGCCCCCCTGCACCCCCCACCCCTGCTACTTAAATATACCATCTCCAAGATTGCACTATAGTGCAGTAAAGGGAAATCTTCCCTTCCTGCACTCTATGGCGGTCTCCATTCTACGGTTTGATGCTTTTGCTCTTCAAGGTTTGCAGTTCAAAGTTTTGAGCTATGGACTTATCAGCCTTTGATGTTCTGATATAAACCCAAATGCTTCACTTGGAATATGCAATGGCTGAGGGCTGCTCATTAAAAGAAGGAAAGTCTGGGACAGATTACATCATGTCCAAACTGATGTTGCCTTTCTTCAAGAAACTAAATTGTCACTGAAACATATAGAGGAAATAATGCTATTTGGTTAGGCAAACATAGCACATAGTTGTGCACAGTCAAAGAAAAGTGGAGCAGTTGTACAGATCTAGAAGTGTTTGGGCTGGTGTACAATCATCTCATGGTGTGATAGTGCAAGGAAATGTGTGGCAATGTGCATCCTAACTCCTGTAAAAACACTCTGGTTGGGGTCTTTCTATGACCTAAAAAATCATTTTCAACAGTCATTGGCTAATAATCACTGAAGGTAATGTTAATACAACCCTAGATAAACAGATGGACATGCTTACTGGATTCAGAGAGGCATAGATGACAATGTAAAGGTTGCTGCTTAACCAAGGGCCTAGCTGCATGCAGTGGTGCTATATACACCTGAAGTGTTACCCATACAGATGCAAGTGAACTTATGTATGTTGCAAATCAGGGGAGGATGGGAAATATACTTCCAACTAATTATTTCATTTGGAGAAATAGTAGTGTCATCCAGTGTTGAGGTTTACAGCTTGGAACCATTGATTTTTCATCATATCCTTGCAGAAGCTCCAATAATGAGGGGGTCAAGCTAACAAACAACTGGCTGTATGGGGAATGACTCCAATGCTTCTAAATGATCATGCATAATGGGAACCACTTCTTCATTTGGTGGAACTGGAAGATCTTCAGATTAATCAGCTTTATTACTAGGGCATTAGGGGTTACTTGAGGGGTATATAACCGGGATGATAGGAGTGTAGGAAGGGCAATACCTATATTATAGCCCATATAAAAATAGAATTAAGGAGCCAGTGAAATGACTACTTAGGGGATAGGTATAAAGGGAAGAAGCATGTTGGGCTAAGATATGAGATTTTATTAATTGTATGTGTAAAGAACAACTACACTTTTAATGCATTCCTTTCCTCAGAGTATATTTTCTCTCTATAATATCTTCCTTATCCTGGCACATATTTAAAAACATGATTTTGTGATTCTTCCTTTCTGTACTAGTTTTCTGCTATTCATCGTTCCCCCGTGCACCCATGTTAAAACTGAAATGTCTAATGGCATTTCTTGATACTTCATGAGTTTCTTCCCCTTGCCCTTAAATCATCTTACCCATCACATTTTAAAAATGTTGGCCAAGTACAATTAAGAATAGCTTAAGTTTCTGTAAATGCTTTTCTTTCTTACCTATTGGGTTTATAAACCTATTGAGTGTTTAGGATTTCAAAACTCTTATAATATCAGTGTCTCTTACATTTGCCTTCTTTTTATCTCCCTGGTGCCACAAATGTATTTAGCCTTTAAGAATCCACAGCTCTTTTACTTTGTAGTTTTGCACTGAAGAAACATGAGACCAGACTGCCTTGAGGAACTAGTCAGTTCTTGACTGATTATTATGTTTTCTTCAAAGCTCTAAGCACTGTTTTGCAGCTGAAGGGGAAACTGCTTCTTGCTGTTGTTTAAAACAGAAAGTGTCCCTGGAAAAGAGCATTTCAGACACACTGTCTTGAGTTTCTTAAAGGAAGCAGCAATTTGCAAGTGCCACCATTCTACGTAAATGTAAAGAAGATCAGGCATGAGAGAACAAGTGTATTATAGCCTGATGATGATAATGAAGACTCACAGTGCATTATGGGAAAGAAAAAAGTCCAACAAAAAGCAAAATCTCATTACTGTTTCTGTCGCCATCAAGACATTTTGGGTTAAAACAAAATTAAAATTTTGGATTAAAACAAAATTAAAAGTACAGATAGCACAGAATTTCAAGCTAACATAAAACATATACTTTTCATTTGATGGCCTTTAATTTTGCAAGTCTGTTTTTGTTGTTGTTTAAGATGAAACCTCTGAATAAGGCATTTGCTTACTGAAGATTATAATAGTATTCATTCATTTGCCAAATGTCAAGAGATTTTGACAAGGAGGAGGTAACTGGTAGAAGGTATCTGCATTTTATTGTTAGGCAATTAACTACTGCAAGCACAAATACCACTTTTTAGAAGAAGCCCAAGAGCACTGTTTTATTAAGTGACTTGCTTGAAATCACACAGTAGGCAAAGGAAGTCTGTGAGACACAAATTCTGATTATAGGTTGAAGCATATAAGCAGTTCATAGCCTTAATGCTATACTCAAAGCTGCCAGACAAGGTGCCAGAATGTGTGTCTTCATCATCTCCAAGGAACTTGAGAAGATAAACATAGTCTGGGGAGATTATATATCCTCTTTCTCTGTCACATTTCTGGGCAAGCAGAACATATTGCTGATGAATATCTTCAGACACAGTATAATGCATCAGTTTCAGCACATGTAAGACTTGTTAGATCATGCCACATCTCTGACTAATAAAACTCCTTGTTTCTCCAAGGACGGCCAACATTTGTCAAATGTAGGGAAATATATGTTAGATCATAACTTCAATAACTGGTTATCAGCTGCTGTAAAACTTATTTAAGACTCAGGTCTAAACATAAGAAATATAGTAGAAGTGTATGATACAATGGTTTTGTCAATTAATACTAGAAAATTTAACAAAAGAACTTGATGGCATTATCAGTTAAATGTAATTGTGAATTATGTATTGTAAACAAAACTTGATGGAAGGATAACGCTTGCACTGGGTAGTGTTTTTATAATCACCACTTGCGGATTGTTAATACATGGGAAGGCAGTTTGGCAGTAATTTTAAAGAGAATTTTTCAATATTCAATGTCATTTCATTTGATATTATGAATAATAAAGCTTACTACATTGTTACTGGGACCAATTTAATGGCTACTGAGATTTTTTAATAGTAATATATAGAATACCATTTGTTTTACTACTAATTTAAATCAGATTTCAACTCTTGTAGTACCAAAATAAAATATTAGTGAGTGATTTTAATCTACTAAACATTCCATAGGGAAAGGTTACTAACACTTCCTCTACCAGGAAACTTTTCACCTGCTATGTAATAGAGCAACAACCAATACAAATAGTTGAAAAAACAGCATTCTGGTTTCAAATATAATGTGTGTTAATGAATTAGACATGGATGCCAAATTTCAAAATTTTCCAGCATTTATTGACAGTGTCTTTGTGGTCTTGCAATCAACAATGATTTGTAAGTCTCACATTCTTGACCTTCCTTGGACTGGACATGTAGCAAGAAATGTTATCTACATATGAGCCGTGCAATAGCTATCAAAGATATAAAAACCTGGGCTGCAGGATCTCATTTAGTCACATAAATATGGGATCTATTAAAACCATAATATTATCTATAAAAACTCTGTAGAAGACACAAAACCCCACTGAAGAAAGCAATATGTAAACTGTTCACCATAATCAAGACAATGATAAATAACAAGCAGAAACTTTTCAAGCTGGGCTAACTCACACAAATCAGATTTGATAAAAATTATGTACAATTCCTTACAAAAGGAAAGCAAAAGGCAGGTATTTTTCATGTTGTCAGATTTAAGGAAAATCAAACAACTGAGGTAATGAATACTAATAGATTTTTCCTCAGACATGTATGGAAAATGACAATAAAGTCCTATAAGCCTATCAGAATATAATGTGAAAATGCACTTAGCTTCTAACATAATGCAGTTGTTTGAAAGTTATTAAGTAATATTCTTTACCAAGATATTAATTAGAAAAGGTTATGTATGTAACACTGGTGTAGGAATTTGGCTGTGGATTTAAGCAATGTGTCATCACATGTTAACTTCTTTGGGATTGGGAAGACATTTGGTGTTGAAGGAATAAGTTCATAGGATCATAGGAAGTTACTAGGATAGTGGCCCTAGTGCCCTTACAAGCCTAGCCAAGTTCTACCCTTATTTCCACAATCAGCACCTATTGCCCCTCTCTAAGAGGGACACAGGTGGAATCCCTGGGGTGAATTTATGGTTACCCATCCAATCGTCTAGACTGCATGTGAAGAGGGCTAATGAGGTGCTCTGTTTGACATGAAGTGGGAGTCTGTTCCAAAGGTGTGGTAACCTCTGGGAACCAAATCTGTAACTCCAGCAAGTTCTATTAATGTCACATACCAGGTTAAGGTCTTTAGAGTGAGTAACCCATGTACCATTTGACTTGTGGATATGCAGCTTTTCCAGTAAGGCAGGGTCAGAGATTGCCTTGTATGCAAGGCAAAGATCATCTCTGAGTAGTCGGTATGAAACAGAATAAAGTGACAGTGATTTCAGGTGATCCACATAGAACAGATGCTGAAGACCTTGAATTTTTCTTGTGAGGAACCTTTGTGGTCTCTTCAATTTCTGCAGGTGCTTGGAAAGGTACATACCAAAATGGGGATTGTACTCAATTATTGGCCTGATGAGGGAAGAGTACAGAGAGGTAATAACTTCTTTATTTCTGGAGGCAGTGTCCTTACTTATGAGATGAACAATATAGAATGCCTTTCTTCCCACTGTAGAGACGTGGTGGTCAAAGGTAAGGTTGCTGTCAACCTGTGTGCCCAGATCTCTCACCACTGAGTGCGTACTTAAGGTGTTGTTTTTCATGTGATAATTAGCATGAGCATCATTCTTACCAAAAGGGATGATAACACATTTTTTTACATTGAATTTAAGGCCATAACTTTGGCACCAATCATTTGTTTGTGTAAGACCCTCTTTTAGGATGTTGACATCATTTGGAGATTCTGTGACCACTTCCAGTTTGCAGTTATCAGCAAACTTTGTCAGCCACAGATCTTTAGTTTTGCTTGTACTTCAGAGAAATAGATTCCAAACAGTATACGTCCCAGGACTGATCCTTGTGAAACACTACTGGTTACAGGTCTGCTGTTGGAGTTGGATTCCTCTATTTTGACTATATGGGTTCTATCAGTGATCCATTTAGTGACCCATCTAATGATATAAGGGTTGATACCTAGCTGGGTGAGTTTGTTAATGAATCCTGAGTGGGGGATAGTGTCAAACACCTTGGCTATGTCTAGGTAAGCTGTATGCACAGATTTCCCCTCATCCGTGGCCTGGGTAACTGTCTCAAAGAAGTCCCCCAAGTTTAACAGGCATGATCTCCCGTTGATAAATCCAAACTATGTAGGGTCAAGTGTCTGGAGATTACCTACATCTTTGTTGATAAGGTCCATGATGACTCACTACATGGTAAGTACTAGGATAGCTGCACTTGAGGACCAGTATAGGTCTAGCCATTTTCCCTTTTTGTGCTCTAATTAACCTATCTCATTTACTTAGAGACTGGCCTTACCCGTCCTATGGCTGATAATTATATATATTACCCCTAATGAGAATAACTGGGATCATACCATAGATAATTTGAGGGGACCCATGTATGGAATAAAGCATTTAGGAGTTGCCTCTGTCCATTAGTAGTACACCGGGCAGTCCTGGCTGTTTCCCATCCATAGATCCAAGCTGCACTTGAATATGAACAGAGATGAACTTTGTTCATGAGGATGGGGAGTCTGTTCCTGATGCGTGGTATCCTCTGCATTATGTACCTATTCCTTCAAAGCATTGATGTTGCAGAATAGGTTAAAATCCCTAGTCAAAGTATTTTTGATGCCATTTGACTTGCTGACATGCAGTAACTCCATTAGCACTGGGTCAGAGGATGCATCATTTGTAAGACACAGCTCACCTCTTAGCAGTCTGTAGAATACCGAGTATAGTCACAGGGATTTGAGTCATTCCATGTCAGACATGTTGTTTAGACCTTATATCCTTTTAATAAGGTATCTCTGTGAGCATTCCAGTTGTTGCATTTGTCTGGATCGATGCATGTCAAAGGAGGCATTATATTCGATGACTGGCTTAATGAGGGCGGGTAAAGGGGGGCAATGATATCCCTAGAACTAGACACAATCTCTTTGGTTTTTAAGATGTGAAATGTAGAATGAGTTTCTTACAACAATAGGTCCATGTTGGTTAAAAGATAGGCCATTGTCCTCATAAGTTCCCAAAAAATTTGAAGAACTGGGTCAACTCTCAGGGGCATACAGTTAATGTGGTAGTTCCCTGGGATAGATGACTTCACAAAGGATACAGTAATTCATTTCTGGCATTTAGTTTTAGTCCATGATTTTAGCACATTATTCATTTGAGACAAACCTTCCTGTGGAATGGCAAAGTCAATTGGGACTTCAATGACTTCTCCTAGCTTGCATGTCACCTCCAAACTTAGTCACCCAGAGCCATTTGCTATTGGCTTTTACTTCAGGAAAGTAGATGCCAAACAGGAAATGTCCCAGCACAGATCCCTGGGGGACTCGACTGGTGACTGCTCTCTTTGTGGAGGTAACTTCCCCTATTTTGATTTCCTGCATCCTATCTGTGAGCCAGTTGGCAATCCAGTGAGTGACATAGGGGTTAATTCCCAGTCTGTGTAGCTTTTCTACTTTGCCTGACTGAGAATTGTGTCATAAGGTTTAGCCAGGTTGATGTATGTGGTGTGCACTCTTATGTCTTTATCCATTGCTTTGGTGACTTTTTCAAAACATCCACCAAACCTAGTAAGCATGACCTGCCCTGGATAAATACAAACTGAGAGGGGTCCAGTGTTTGAAGGTTTCCTATGACTTGATTGACTAGTTCTGTGACAAGTCTTTCCATGGCTTTGTATATGAGGCTGGTCAGACTTATGGATCTGTAATTGCCTGGGCTTGTGGAAGATCCTCCCTTATTCAGGGGAATGACTATAACTGTTCTTCATTCACTTGGTACAAAACTTCTATGGAGGCTGAGAATGAACAGTTTTGTTAGGAGTGTGGCTAAATCATGCTTCAGGCTATTTAAGAGGCATCCAGGGATATTGTCAGGATCCATCAGTGCAATATTTTTAGCTTTTGATAGTACTTTTAGGACTTGGTGTCATGTGGTAGCTAGAGGCAAGCTGGATTCAGGTATATCTTGAGGGCCACCTTGATGTGACTGCTGCATACCGCAAGTCAAGCTCCACTCGTGTAATCCACACATGCGACCTCAACCTGGTCTATGAAGTCAATAGGACTTGTTGGCGGGAGAGATTTATGTCCCAGAAACTCCCCCATCTGTGGAATAGACTCCCTATCCATGTCAAGTAGAGTACGTCATTATCCCTTTTTAAGCGCAACCTGGATAACTGGATGGGAAACAGAAAATACACCCCTGGGATTCCTCCTTTGTCACTGCTGGACAGGGGCATTGGGTGCTGACTTGTCTAAACATGGGATAAACTTTTGGCTAGGCTTATAAGAGCCTCAGGGCCAATAGTCTAGTAACTTCCTATGATCATATGACACACAGAGGGCAGAGAGGGATTAAAGTTAGAACTAAATTTATCAGCCAGTAGGTATGGTATATCTTCAGCTTCAGTGTAGGTAACAGTGTTTACAATCATCTTAATGCATTGCTGAATTGTGGTTTTGAGATTATGAACATAACTAAAAAATGCCTTGTTATTGTCTTTGGCTTGGGTAGCTATTTTCTTGTCAAATATGGCTTTGATGGATTTTATTAAGCTCCCGAGTTGTTTGTTTATTTCATTGACAAGGGGTTTAACATTCTGGGAATTGCTCTTCTTACTTTCGGTTAAAATTCTTTTCCTTCTATTATAAAACTTGTGGGTTTGTTTCTGGGGTTCAACTGCATGTGTTTCCTTGTTACTCCTGCACAGTCAAAGTGCTCTACACTGTTTTAAACCATGTCTCAGTCACTACACAGATGTCAACATCCTCCAGGGTGAGAAGGGCTTGTAGGGAGTGGAATGTCAAGCAAAGACCTAAAGCCCCACAACTTTCTCAGTTTGTTTTTTTTTTTGTTTTTTTTATTCAAAAAATGTGTTGTGAATTGTTTCCCTACAGAGAAACAAACAGCCATCATTACACTTGTATACAAAAATAAAGGTGCTAACTATGATGTCAGGAACTATAGATCAGCATGTCTGATCCCTACCACAAGTATGGAAAAGCTAATGGCTAATACCCTCTGGGACTGTTTACAAGTCTTGAGCAGGTGTAACTCCTAGGAAAATGTTTGCTGCATAGGTCAATCAGTCACAACTGCCAGCCATCTCTTCTATGACATCAGTGCTATGTGCAACGGTTTCCAAATTGATATAATATGCACTGATTTCTAAAATGCCGTAAGTAATGTTAGCCACGAACTACTTAGTATTATTAATGTGACCGAATGCAATCTACAACCAGAGCATGTGATATGGTGTCAGATGCTTTTACAAGATCGAGGTAATCAGCATGAACAGTGTGAACATTGTCCATGGCCTGTGTGATCTTTTCAAAGAAGTTCACTAAAATGAGGAGGCATGACCTGTCCTTAACAAATCCAAATCCAAATTGTGGATCAGGTCTAATTAAATTCTTAATATCCTGGTTTCTAAGGTCATTGATGATCCATTCCATGGCTTTATGGGCAATACTAGTAAGGTTGATGTCTGTAGTTACTATGGTCATTGGTGTGGTCACTCTTATGACAGGGTGTGAGTGCTGCAGTGCACCATTGATAGGGAACATAAGCTCTGACTAGGCTTAGGTCAAACAACTTGAGTTAATTAGCAGGGTCCTACTTAACATTGTTTATAAGTCACCCTGGGATGTTCTTAGTACTCATGGAAGAAATTTTTTTTGGTCTTGGAGTGCACTTTAAGGACATGATCCTTGTAGACAGAGTGTGTGCGTTTGTGTGTTTGAGGCGGGGGGGGGGGGCATGACTAAGGTACATTTGGCCTGGGGAATGATAGTTTCAGGGAAGAAATTTACAGTAAACATTTTAGCCAATATGTTGGTGATGTCTTTCAGATTTGAATAGGAGATGCCAATATAGATAAGCTCTGAGCAGTGATGTGAATTATTCCTTAGGTTTCTAATGCAGCTGAAGGACTTTTATTATCTTTAGCCCCAGATGCTAGCCTATGTTCAAGAGAAATGTTGCTGGTTTTAATAGCTATCTTCAGGTTTTTGGTGATGTGTTTTATATTCTCGTTGTGAACTGAGGTTCTGGCCTTTCAAGGTAATCTATGCAGTTTCTTCCTTCTGTCATAAAGATTATTTATTTCTACTGACCACTAGTGTGGATTGTTATTGAATTTTCCAATGTATTTGATCTTCTGGCATCGGCTGTATGAATGCATTTATCTAAATGAGTATAAAGATCCATTTTGGGTTACCATGTAAGAATTTTGCTTTTTTGAAGTCTCTAAATAGGTTGGTGTTATTAAGCATGGGAAAGGATGTTTTGAGAGCAAATGTAACCAGTTGTTAATCAGAATTAACAACCGAGGAACCAACCATTGGCAGGTAGCACTCCTGAGCCAAGTTGTGAGAACCAGGTCCAGGATATTTCTGCCCCTGGTGGGGGTTACAGGGATTCAGGAAATTGTCCCTCATGCAATCTATGAAATGTTGTGCATACCCATTGTAAGAATTAGAGATCCATCTTTAAAAAGGATGTTTTCTAGGAATGCCAGGAACTTATCATGGTCATGTGTTGCCATAGAATGGGCTCTTAACAAGCTATAAGTTGAAGGTCAGACTTTTTAAATGTAATCTGAGGTACAATGAGCTCACTTGGAGGGTCACTGGGTATCACTTCAGTAGATTAAATCTGTAATCAAAACTGAGATAACATCAACATGTCCAGTGAGCTTGAAGGGGTGAGAGAAACATAACCCAGGCATAAAAGTAGTGCTTTCACTACATTTGATCTTTGCCTCAGTCACTACACAAACATACTACTCTAGACTGGGTAGTTTGTTATTTAGACTTATGGCAATGACAAGGGCAACTTTGATGTTGGCTAATTTATTATTTGTTTTGTTGGTTAAGTTGGCATGTTCATTAGATGAACCCTGTTTAAAAAAGGCACAATGGTGGGAGCAAAGGCTTTAGCAAGTAAGTGAAAGCCCTTGAATGAGAGACATAGACCACCCTTGGCAAAGCAAGAAGGATTATTGATCATCTTGTCCAAGGGGGAAGACATACTGAACCCCACCCGGAATGACACTAACTACTTGGCCCATTGTTGAAACCAATCATCTTTTATTTGAATTTGGGGGTCATTCTCAAAAAGGGGGGAATACGATGCAAGACCAGAATCTTATCATTCTAGAAGCATGTGTAGCAAGTTCCAGGAAGTCTTTCTGTATATCCTTCATGGATTTTCATGTCAGGTTATTCCCTCTAGCATGGACTACAGTCATCCTGTAGTTATATTTACTTAAGGAGAGTGTTTTAACGGTTCTTGAAATATCAACAATCCTGGATCCCAAGAGACAGCTAACTGTAACCCTGTCCTTGCTCAGCCTGGTCAGTATGGAATCAATGTGCCAAACTATAAAGTCACCAATTACCAGAATGTGTCCAGAAGTTGATTTATTGGGGTCTATATTACCATGTCAAAAGACATGTTCACTGAGCACGTCTTAATTGACGCAGAAATATCAACCTGCCAAAATACTGAATATCTGAGTCAGCAAATTGTTTCCCAGGGGAAAAAAATCACTTGGCTGTACAGAAAATAAAACACACCTTCAAACCCTACAACATGGGGCACCCCAATATGGGGGGCTATACCCCCTACCTAAATATACCAACTCTGAGATTGCACTACAGTGAGAAAAAGGGCAAATCCCTGATGATGATCAAGCGTTTTTTTCCCCCTGGGAAAAAAAATCGCTGACTCGGCCATTTGGGATTTTAACAGGTTGATATTTACGTGTCTACTAAGTTTTCACATGGTAGTAATGACCCGATTTATTCTTGATAGGATCAGCGGTGCTTTTTTACTTGTGACATGTTGATAAAGGGGTGCATGTAGTAGATGTATTTGGGGGTTCTTTCATGCTACCTCTTACAAGTTCTAAAAGGCTTAGGTACTGATTTTTTTACTGTCATCAGTAATGGCTAATCCTGGTTTAATTTCTCCAAGCCTTTTGGGTTTCTAATACCATGATGGGAATGGACTCCATTCTTAAGTCAAAGTATTATTAAAGTTCATGCGATTATTATTGTTTCAATCTTTTATGTTAGCCAAAAATGCTTTTCATAGCACCCACAATGTGCCCAGATGGAGTTGCATGTATCAGTGACATATCTAAATATGACTATAAATATTTTTTTATGAGATCCATTGTCCCTATTTCTATTGGAACTGTATGAGTATCCTTCTTACACATTGCCTCATTTCTGCCTGCAAATCCTGGTATTTTATGATTTTGTGTCTCTCTGTACATAAGACACTGTAATCACTGAGTGTAGCAATTTCAGTGATCAGTGCTACTTTTGTCTTCTTTTCATGATCTACTATATCTGATTTTCTCACATCTGATTTTTGAACTCTTGGTTATGGGTGATCCCATGTGATATAAATGTCATAATTTTCTATGATGCTCTGTGACTCATGTTTCCAGTGCTTCTCATCTATTTCAGTATTATAATGTTTGCACAATCCCCAATGCAACAGTCTTACCACATTATTATGCCTTTCAGTATATAGTCCTTCTACCATTGGTGTATCACACCCAGCAAGATGTGTGTGACTCTTTCCAATTCTGTTTTACAAAACCTGCATTTGTCTGTTTCTCTGAAATATTCAATGGACTTTGTAAACCAGCATGCATGTAGTCCACTATCCTGTGCCACCAATATTAACCTTTAGTCTTTTTACTTAAATTTACCTGTCCTAAACCATCCCTGTATTATATCCTGATTGACTTGAGGTTGTTCCAGGAGTTTTCTGTACTTGCTACTGTATGTATGCATTTTCCACATTTCTTGCCTTCTCTTCTGATTCTTCACCTTATATTCCTTCTTTTTCTTTTTGGCATATTCAGTTGCTGTCTGATTTTTATATACTTCTGGTTTGATTTCCATTCCCGCTTGACACCAAACTAAGGTACAAACAAACTAAGTAGTGAAGTCATCTTAGACTTGTTCTCCTCATGTTTTCAAACTTCCACAATGTTTGGATCTTGTGAGGTCAGCAGAAACGTATGCAGTACTAGCGTTGTGGAGCTATACATGTAATCAATTTCGAGGAGGCCCATACCTTCTTCAGAAAGGGGGATATATAATCTTTGTGTGCACTGATTTTTATAAATCATTTGATAAACATGAAGCATTTTCTTGTGTTTCTGTCAAACCGATCCATTTCCTTTTGGGAACAGTCAATCACCCCAAAACTGTAAGTTAGAACAGGAAGAATAAATCGGTTTATAGCTTGGACTTTGCTCCTAAATGTCAGGGCTGTTTTCAGTATTAATTTTAGTCTTCTAAAATATTATCTACTCAGTTTTATTCGCACTTGTTCATGTGGTAAGAACTGTAATGTCTCTAATTTTCGTCCCATTACTATCCTCTCCCCTATTTCCAAAATCCTCGAAAAGTGTATACACCTCCAACTCCTGCCTTTCCTTACTGAACATCAACTACTCTCCCCCACCCAACACAGCTTTTGCCCTGGACACAGTACCACCACTGCCCTTCTCTCTTTCCTTCATTCTGTGAACTCTGCTCGTGACTCTGGTAATGTAGTCTCAACTATTCTACTAGATCTTTCTAAAGCTTTTGACACCATCTCCCACTCCCTCCTTCTAAACCATCTCTCCAACCTCAACCTTAGTCAAAAGGCTCTTTCCTGGTTTACTAGCTACCTCTCAAACAGATCCCAAGCTGTGAAATGGGGCCTAGCTACATCTACCTTCCTTCCTTCACCTACCGGAGTACCTCAAGGCTCCATTCTTGGCCCATTACTATTAAATATCTTTATTAATGACTTCCATAAAGCCATCCCCAACACCACAATTGTTCAATATGCTGATGATTCCACCCTCATCTGCCATGCCACTAATCAAACTGAACTCCAAGCCCTAACCCAAACTGCATTTTCTACCACCGAACACTGGATGTTCCAAAATCACCTCTCCCTTAATGCCAACAAAACTAAGATCCTCCTCTTCCCACCCTCCAAATCCTCACCACTAGACAAAAACTCCTTTCATATTACCAGCCTTTCCAACTCCACTATCGAAATAGTAACCTCCACCAAAGTTCTCGGTATATTAATTGATGACCAGCTGAAATTCAATCATCATATCCAGCAAAACATCAAAAAAACACACATAAAATTGGGCTTATTCTACAGAAATGACCACTTTCTGTCTCCTTCCACTAGGCTAACCCTCACCTCCACTTATCTCCTTCCCTCTCTACTTTATGGTGCTCCTCTGCTCACTAATCTATCATCCTGTCTCTCCTCCAAATTGGAACAATGCTATAACAAAATATCAAAATTTGCTACTAATGCCAAATCCATCACTCATCACTGCTCTCCCCTCCACTCTCTAAATCGGCTTGAACTCCCCAATCAACAGACCTTTTTCCAACTCACCATAACCCATAAACTACTGTTCCATCCAACTAGCTTTCCTGCTCTTTCCAACATTCTTCTACCCTATAGCCCCCCCCTAGATCCCTTAGATCATCACTGTACAAAAACCCAAGCGCCCAGTTGGCCAAATGCTTTTATTCTTCACCCTTGCTAAAAAATGGAATTCCCTACCCACCTCTGTTAGATCCTGCCACAACCTAAACAACTTCAAAACATTACTTCATTCCCACCTCTATCTAAATAGAATTTGCAACTGCACTCTTCAACCTACTCCTTTCAAACCATCCTCCTCCTTCTCCCCAGGCTAACTTCCATTCTCTACTAAACTCTCTTTCAGTCTCTCCTAAATACTAGCTATATAGGCCACTTTTATATTTCTTACTTGATGAATCAACTGCTAAGTCACCCTAGGCTGGCCTTCTTTTTCTCCTTTTCTCTCCTATATTCCTAGCTCAAGTTATTACCTCTTGCTTTCTCTAACCTAAAATATTTTACTTCATTTTTTTCTTTCTGTGCTGAAACCTAACTAAAAATGTTAATTTTACTATTTTGCCATTAGACATTTCTATTGTAGGCTGTTTGTAAAATCCTGTTTCATCTATTGTTATATTTTTATCTGAACTCTTTTGTAATCAATATTGTTTGTTGTTTTTGTGGAGCTTTTCTCCCCGGGCCTCCACTGAAAACGGGCCCCAAAGCCCAGTGGACCTCCCCGGTAATCAAACTGAAATAAAATAAAATAAAATAAAATAAATGTTTTATTGTTGATCCTTAATCAGTTCTCAAATATTTATGCACTACTTCTTCTCAAGTCCCTTTATCTCACATTCCTGTCCTAGACTGATATTTTCTTGTTACTGCACATTTCCTGCTTTAATGGTTGCTTTTGCACATTTATCAAGACCAAATGACATTTTTATATCATCTGAGAAAGTTTTTGTAGATCAGAGTGTGTGATATATATTTAAGAAGCATCCAGTCAGTGGGCACGTGCATATACGTACTGATCTTGTGTAAGCAGGAGAGCCATTTTGAGTGAGCAGCCAGAGTGAGAGCCTGCAGGTATGTAGTCAGTCAGTTAGTTAGAGAGTCAGCCAGAGTGAGAGCCTGCAGGTATGTAGTCAGTCAGTTAGTTAGAGAGTCAGCCAGAGTGAGAACCTGCATGTATGTAGTCAGCCAGTTAGTTAGATAGTCAGCCAGAGTGACAGCCTGCATGTATGTAGTCAGTCAGTTAGTTAGATAGTCAGCCAGAGTGAGAGCCTGCATGTATGTAGTCAGTCAGTTAGTTAGATAGTCAGCCAGAGTGAGAGCCTGCATGTATGTAGTCAGTCAGTTAGTTAGATAGTCAGCCAGAGTGAGAGCCTGCATGTATGTAGTCAGTCAGTTAGTTAGATAGTCAGCCAGAGTGAGAGCACGCATGTATGTAGTCAGTCAGTTAGTTAGATAGTCAGCCAGAGTGAGAGCCTGCATGTATGTTGTCAGTCAGTTAGTTAGATAGTCAGCCAGAGTGAGAGCCTGCATGTATGTAGTCAGTCAGTTAGTTAGTCAGCCAGAGCGAGAGCATGCATGTATGTAGTCAATCAGTTAGAGAGTCAGCCAGAGTGAGAGCACACATGTATGTAGTCAGTCAGTTAGTTAGATAGTCAGCCAGAGTGAAAGCACGCATGTATGTAGTCAGTCAGTTAGTTAGATAGTCAGCCAGAGTGAGAGCATGCATATATGTAGTCAGTCAGTTAGATAGTCAGCCAGAGTGAGAGCCTGCATGTATGTAGTCAGTCAGTTAGTTAGATAGTCAGCCAGAGTGAGAGCCTGCATGTATGTAGTCAGTCAGTTAGTTAGATAGTCAGCCAGAGTGAGAGCCTGCATGTATGTAGTCAGTCAGTTAGTTAGATAGTCAGCCAGAGTGAGAGCCTGCATGTATGTAGTCAGTCAGTTAGATAGTCAGCCAGAGTGAGAGCCTGCATGTATGTAGTCAGTCAGTTAGTTAGATAGTCAGCCAGAGTGAGAGCCTGCATGTATGTAGTCAGTCAGTTAGTTAGATAGTCAGCCAGAGTGAGAGCACGCATATATGTAGTCAGTCAGTTAGTTAGATAGTCAGCCAGAGTGAGAGCCTGCATGTATGTAGTCAGACAGTTAGTTAGATAGTCAGCCAGAGTGAGAGCCTGCATGTATGTAGTCAGTCAGTTAGTTAGATAGTCAGCCAGAGTGAGAGCCTGCATGTATGTAGTCAGTCAGTTAGTTAGATAGTCAGTCAGAGTGAGAGCCTGCATGTATGTAGTCAGTCAGTTAGTTAGATAGTCAGCCAGAGTGAGAGCCTGCATTTATGTAGTCAGACAGTTAGTTAGATAGTCAGCCGGAGTGAGTGCATGCATGTATGCAGTCAGTCAGTTAGTTAGATAGTCAGCCAGAGTGAGAGCACTCATGTATGTAGTCAGTCAGTTAGTTAGATAGTTTAAGTTCATTGTTCCTGCCATCCATCCTGATGTGTTTGTATGCAATAAACTACTTAAACACCTACGCCTCATCGTCTTCTTAATGGACATGACGAGCGACAGTTTTGACCACTTGCAGTTCTGCTTTCAGTTCCTTATCTGATGAACTACATGTAAATCATCCACAAAAAGAAGATGAGAAGTCTTTATACTTTGTTGTTTTCTAGGAGCCAAATTGTAGTTGTGACCTAATCTGTTAAGTAGACAGCTTAATGGATTAAGGGAAAGACAAAACAGCAGGGGTGACAAAGAGTGACCTTGTTCATAGGTTCATAGGTTCATAGGTTCATAGGTTCATACTAGGCTATCTGCCCTGGGGCATTTATAAGCCTAGCCCGATTGTGTTTGGCTTACACCACCCCTTGATTTGAGTATACTGTGCCCTTTTTAAAGTTTAGTTTACTGGTCCTCTGTCTAATAGTGACACGGAAGTAATCCCCGGGACAAACCTACGATCCCCCATCCACTCATCAAGATTCTTCTTGAAGAGAGTCAGTGAGGTGCTCTGCCTAACATGAATTGGAATTCTATTCCAGAGCGAAGGGAGCCTCTGGGTTATGAATCTGTCCCTCCAGCATGTTCTATTTATTTCTGTGCTGAGGTTCAAGTCCCTCGAGCATGTAGCTCTAAGGGATTTAGATTTACTGAGGTGGAGCATGTCCATTAATTCTGGGTTGGACATAGCTTTATATGTCAGACATAGATCACCTCGAAGTAGGCAGTATGCAACTGAGTAGAGCTGGAGTTTTTTTAACCAAGCAGCATATGGCATCTGTTTGAGTCCCTTGATCCTCCTGGTGAGGTACTTTTGGGGTCTTTCTAATTGCTGCAGGTGTCGGGTAAGGTACATCCCAAAGGGGGCATTGTATTCTATGATGGGCCTGATGAGGGATGAATAAAGGGGCACATTTACCTCTCTTGATCTAGATGTGAATCCTTTCATGATGAGGTGGGCTATGTAGAAGGTCTTTCTAACCACTTTGGCAATGTGGTTGTCAAAGGAGAGATTGCTATCAACTTGGGTCCCCAGATCCCTAATTACTTTCTCTGTACTTAATGGGTTACCACCTATGTGGTAATTTGTGGGCACATTGTTTTTGCCAAAGGGTATGACTATACACTTTTTGGCATTTAGCTTTAGACCATGGCTCTGGCACCAGTTATCCATCTCTGCAAGACCTTTTTGAAGGATGTTTGTGTCAGCTGGAGAGTCGATTATGGCGCTCAGTTTGCAGTTATCTGTGAACTTGGTGAGCCATAGTCCTCCCACGTTGGCCTGTACCTCAGAAAAGTAAATACCGAACAAGAGAGGTCCCAGGACAGAACCTTGTGGGATGCCACTTGTGACCAGTTTCAAGTCTGACATGGCTCCAGCAACTCTGACTCTGTGGGTTCTGTCTTTGAGCCAGTTTGCGACCCATCTTGTGACATAGGGGTTTATATATAGGCTGGATAGCTTATCTATGATGCCCGAGTGGGGTATTGTGTCAAATGCCTTTGCGAGGTCCAGATAGGCTGTGTGGACTACCTTCCCTTCATCTATGGCCTTGGTGACTGTTTTGAAGAAGTTGACCAGGTTCAAAAGGCAGGATCTGCCCTTGACAATGCCAAATTGGGTAGGATCTAGTGTCTGTAGGTCCCCAATGTCTTTGTTTATGAGTTCCATGATGATCCTCTCCATAGCCTTGCAGACTAGGCTAGTTAGGCTTATGGGGTGATAGTTTCCAGGGTCCACAGAAGCGCCACCTTTGTGGAGTGGGACCACTGTTGCTGTACGCCATTCTTTGGGCACATATCCTGTAGTGAGGCTGAGATTGTATGGCAGTTTTACTTGAGGGATTAGTTCTTCTTGGAGTTCATGTAGGATGCAACCCGGGATGCCATCTGGTCCCATGGAAGCAGTGTTTTTTGCTTTGGAGAGGGCGGCCTTCACCTGAGCATCAGAGATGTTTGGGAGGCTGCACTCTGCCGGGATAGATAATTGCTCTTTTGGTGGGGAGGGGGTGGAGAAGTTTGCACTGAACCTGTCTGCCAGGATATTGGCGATGTCTGTGGGTTCAGTGTATTTTTTGTCGCTTAGAATCAACTCAGAACAAGTCTGGGAGTTGCATCCCAGGTTCCTAACATAACTGAAAAAAGCCTTATGATTGTCTTTAGTGTCCTGTGCAATTTTTCTCTCGAAGCTGGCCTTGGAGGATTTTATGAGGGATCATAATTTTTTGCTAGTACTGATCAGAGATGCCTTCCCTTTTAGGGATTTTGCTCTATCATGTAGTAGCTTCCTTCTTCTGTTGTACAGTTTATTTATGGCTGGGGTCCACCAGACTGGACGTCTGCTTTTGAATGATTGGGTCTTGATTTTGTTTGGGATAGCATGATCCATGCATTCCTGGAGATGTCTGTAGAATGCATTCATATAGGATTCTGCAGTTTGGGCCATAGTTTCCACTGGCCCTGGGGCCTTGAAGGATTCCACTTTGGTTTTGAGAAGTGTGAAGTTCGCTTTTGAGAAGTTTTTCACTGTGGTTTTCTGGGCTGGGGGCGGGGTCGGGATGTGGATATCCAGTGAAATTAATTTATGGTCTGATCTTACCAATGAGGGATATACTTCTGGTATGGAGCATAGAGTCCCCATGTTGGTAATGATCAGGTCTAGTATGTTTTCCCCTCTTGTGGGAGTGGTGACTAGTTGTTCCATAGCATTTGAGTTTATAAATTCCAGGAACCTTTGGGCTAAGGTGCTGGGGCTTGAGTAATGCTCCCAGTCTATGTTTGGGTAGTTGAAGTTGCCCAATATAATGGTGTTTGGAGAGATCTTCATGTTCTCCAATGTTTTCAGGAAAGCTGAGTGGGATTCCTGACTTTGAGAGGGTAGTCTGTAGGATGCTATGGCTATAAACTGAAAAGCAGTCTTGCCCACTGTCAGTTGCACATGGATGGTCTCCGATACTTCGTGCAATGCCACTAACCTGGAGGTGTGGATATCCTTGATAAATATGGAAACTCCCCCTCCTTTTGTGGTTCGGTCTGGGTTTTGGGGCCGAAAAGCATGATGTGAGGTATAACCTGGTAGTGCTGGGGTGCTCTCTGGAGCCTTGAACCAGGTTTCTGTCACTGCATAGATATCGATGTTCTCCATACTGAGGAGAGCTTCGAGTGCATGCATCTTGAGGTTAAGACTTCTGGCATTTAGCAACATTACCCTTAGTTTCTTGTTCCTTGTGCTGTCTATGGAGATGGGTTTGACTTTTGAGCCTTGCCTAAAAAAGGCACTATGGGGGTGGCAAGAGCCTTTGCCAATATCTAAAAGCACAGGGGTGACAGGTGCAAGCCGTCCCTAGTGAAGGAACATGGCTTGTCGAGCATGTCATCCCAGGCTGACAGACACTGGATCCCCTTTGAATGACACCAATACTTTAGCCAATTGTTAAAATTGATCATTTTGTCTTTATACTGTGGCATCATTCTAGGTGAGGGTAAGATACTACTCAAGGTCAGGGTCATACTGGCCTGGGCTACATGATCAAAGAGCTCCTCTATGTCTTTTTTCATGTAGTCCAGGGAGGTACGTCTCAGGTCGTTTACACCAGCATGGACAATGATGGAGTCATATTTGTATTTGCTTTGGAGTGACCTGAGTGCTTGCTCACTTCGGATTTTTTATCCCTGGGATAATAAATTGTCCTTTATCATGGCTTAGCTGTAAAGTGGTTTGTCACTGTTTCATGGTCATTGTAATGTAATTGATCAATGTAGGATGTATCTTATACATTTGTAAGTAAGTACTCTTTTATCCATGAATGTATGATGCTGTCAAATGCTTTTTTGTAGTCTATTCATGCCATACTCAGATTATTCCCCTTTCTACAATTCTCCATTATGACTTTATTTAACAACAAATGATAATTTTTTTATTCATATAACTTTCTTTTGTTACCCTTTTCTTCTATTGTCATGATTGAAATTTCTTTTAAATGACTATAAAATCTGTCGGACTCAATTCCAGTACACAGTTTATACATAATCGGAAGGCAAGTTATTGGTCTACAGCTTTTAGGAAAGCTTGCAGGTACACTCTTAAGGAGGAGTATAATTTTTCCTATTGTTAACCAGGTTGATGTCTGTTTGGGTTTCACATATAAATAGTTCTTATTCATGACTAAATATTCATGTAAATATGTTAATACTTTTAGATAGAAGTTAGGTACTGCATCTGGGCCAGTTATTGGGAGGAGTTTTTCTTAATTTTGTTTCTATTTCTCTGGCTGTTACTTTATCCCATTTCAGCTGCTGCACATTTCAATTTCTTATTCTTTCGTTTATTTCTTCTGTCCATTCATCGTCTTTGTTATGCTCCATAGGATCTTCATAGATATTTCTTCTTCTTTTTTTGGTGATGTTTCTATTCTTTTGTTTTGGGTCATCAATAAACTGCTTATTTTGTACTTTTCCTTTATATTTATCTGCATATCTTCTAAGTTTTTTTGCCTGTGCTGATATCTTTAGTTTAATATTTGCAAAAGTTTATGATAGATCCTAGTCTGTTCTGATACAGCACATTGCTTTTATTCTATCTTTCTGATTAGTTTTGTTGGTCTATTCCCTCTTCTGTACTCTTCTAACAGTGACACTTCTTGTTTTCTCTATTTGATACTTCCATGTCGGCATTTGATTTCTGGCCTTCCTTTCCCTTACTGCACTGTGCTAAGGCTTAATTTACCTGCACAGTAATATATCCTATTTACTTCTGTTATATTGCATGAATTTCTATGGACAGTCGTGATTACTGTGTTCATTTGCTTTATCAAACTACTAACAATTCGGGTTTTACTGACTTTCTGGAGTCTATTTCTTTTATTGATCTTAATATGTCTATCCATCACTATTAAATCAAGCAACTCTTCCCTTAGATAATTTTCTTCTAAACTAAGGGCACTTTTTTTGCTGTCTGTTTCCTGCAGGCATTCTACAGAAATTTCCAGAACATCTTCCAGTGCCATATTCTCTCCAGTCTTATCCTGTGTCATCCATTGCTGTTTCATATGGGAACTCACTGACCTATCCCGCCACAACATTGACTGCGTCAGAGTTGCCACAGTTTCCTATTCCTTCCCTGCCTGTGCAACTCCAACTGAGATTTTGTACTGGTTTCCTTCTTAAGGCTCCACAGTATCTTCATATGGCAACTGATCAGATGCTTTCTGCTCCACTGGTTTCTCTTTAATTTGGGGATCCATTAGTGTATCATGCTGTGATGTTGTCACACTTAGATTACCTACACTAAATCCTTCACTTCTCAGGTAATCCATAACTTCGCTTTCTATTTCTTTAACTTCTCTATTACTAATCGTATTTTCTACTTTCCTTGTGTGTTTTATTATTGTTTTTGTATTGCAAAATTTCCATATCTGGATACCGTTACATGTATTTCTCTTCAAATATCTTTGGTATGGCTTTTTGTGTATTGATTAATTTTGCTTTCTCCTTTGCATAAATATTGCACCATATTAAATGTCCTTTACATTCCCATGTCCATATTTCTTATTCAGATGTCTCTCACTCCTCCTGTTTCTCCTTACCTGGGGGACTCATTGTTCCATTTTGCTGTGATATAACCAGTGTTACACTTTCTACACTAACTCCTTTACTTCGCAGGTATTCCATAACTTCAGCTTCTATTTGTTTATCTTCTACTTTACTAATCTTCTGTTCTGTGTTCTCCCTTTGTGATCTTATTTTTTGTACTGTGAAATTTTCCATATCTGGTTGCCTTTGCTTGTATTTTACTTCAAATATATTTGGAACTGCATTTTTTGTATTGATTAATTTGTCTTTCTCCTTTTAATATAAATATTGCACCATATCAGATCTCTATTTCTTTTCCATGTCCATATTTCTTTTTTATATCTTTCAAAAATCTCTAGATTTTGTTCTTTGTTGGCACTTCCTCATTCGCTTCTTTTTCCAACAAAGACCCCAAGGTTTCTTGGTCTATATAATGTTTTTCATGAATCTGTTGTATTAATGAGCACAAATTTACATTTGCAGCTGTTGACAGTTTTTCTTATGCAAGTATTTTTCTTTCCTTTAATTTCTCTCTAAATTGTTTTTGAATATCTTCTGTTTGGAAATTATGGACTTCTTGCATAGTAGTAACAATATATAATTTCTTCTTTATCCTCAATAGTCCACTCTGTCATCTTTATGGCTCTTTTTTGGCCTGTCACTTTGTGTTTTTTCTGGACTACTGCATCTTTTTACAACAAGGGGTCATCCTCCCCCCCTGGGCCTGGACTAGCCCCATTGTAGTGATGCTTCCCTGTTTTGAGGATTCTACACTGTCATTTTTTCCTGTCCTGGCACTAGTGCACCTACCAGGATTGGGCACTTTTTTTATCTTGGGACTTGTAAACCCAGCTGTCTTTTTTATTTTTAAACTGCTTCTGTCCATGATATATGCTATATAAAATGCAGATTGTATATCAGTGTTGTCTTGGTGAGATTTTGTAAAAAACTAGGTTTACCTCTTGAAGGTACTCACTAAGACTTGAAGATGAATTCATTTCCAGAAGCCGCGGTGGTGCAGCGGTAGAAGCCATGGTGTTGCAGCGGTAACGTTGTTGCCTCACAGCAAGAGGTTCTCCTGTTCGATTCTCGGCTGGAGTGCCTTCTGTGTGGAGTCTGCATGTCCAACCCGCAGTCGAGTGGCATTCGAAAGACATGCGTGAATGGGTGTGCCTTCATTGAAGGTTGGACGTCGGGCTGGCAACTCGGCACCATAAAAAATCTACTGCCAATCATTAGTGGACCAGAGATCCGCTGTGGCAACCCCTAACTGGGAAAAGAGGAAAAGATAGACAACTACTCTCCTTTCCTTGCTGATTTTATCATCTCTCCTTTCTTGCTAGGCTCAGGGGTGCTTTGTTATTTGTGACATGTTGATAAAGCGATGCATGTAGCAGATGTATTTGGGGGATCTTTGATGCCTACTCTTACAAGTTCTAGAAGGCTTAGGTAATGATTTCTTAATGTCATCAATAATGGCTAACAGTATGGTGATGTTGCATTTGTGTTTATACCTCTTTCATATGGAATCAATTTAACTGAGAAAGATATCATTTTCAGTGATCAAGTAGAAGTTATTACACTAGCTTAGGATACCAAGTATGAGAAGGCTGGCAATAGGAGAGAAAGTAAACTGCTGTTTCTTTATGTTGATCAGAGTTATTAATAGAGTTTTGGTGGGAAGGACATAGGAGGAGAGAGAGACAGAGAGTATGCAGTCAAACTGAATCAACAGGGGATAGCATTGTGGAGACCTGGCAAGCCTGTGAAGGTCAACACAGTTTCTTAGATATCAGAGCAAACACCTGGCTGGGCCAGTCAGGAAGAAGAAAGAAGGATGTTTACACTGATGACTGAGGGCAATTTCACTTGCACAGATAAACCACTATCATAACTATCATCTCAGTATTAATAAATCAGACAACAAAAATGAAACATCAATAAAAAAACAGCTGTAAGTTGACCATATAGTGCTAGGCTAACCAGAAACAGCTGCAGCAATCAATATACTCTCAGTATACAACCATAGCAAAATGGCTCCTTCACTAGGTTTAAACCAGGCCAGATGCAAACAATGCAAACAGTGATATTAAGTGGGAAAAAATTATCAAAACAAAATAATTCAGCAGGATTAGTTAAATAAATTTTAGTGACGTACAAACAATGCAGAAAAAATGCAAAAAAAAAAAGACAAAAATAAAAAGTTCAGCAGGAATACAGAGCTGAATTCAGTTTAAATAAAGTAGACAGTAAAAGGCAAAGACCAATGAAAATCAGCTGTAATCCTATCACTTAATGCTTGGCTACCTGGAAAAAGCAGCAATCAATATACTCTCACTTACACAGCCTCCACAGCTTCAAGATGGCTCCTAGAGCGAGTCTGTACCAAGCCAGTGTAATCAAGGCCAACAGTAAAATTTAAGTGGTGTGCACAGTCAAAACAACAGAATTTTGGCAAGATTAACAAAGCTAATCTAAGTGCAGTACAAATAATGTAAAAAAATGCAAAAAAATAATTTATCTGAGTAATTATGGATTTCGTGGTCACACATTAGTGGAAGTAACACAATATTTTACTCCCCACTGTACTGTGCCTTTTCAGTAAATATACTTGGAAGTCTGAGGAAGACAGTGGTCCAGTTAAATGAGGCATCAGACCACTGGTTCAGTGAAACAAGGAGTCAATAAACCGATAGGCTCTCATACATACACAGATAATCTATATATCTAGATCTGTATAAATTTTAGCTATTTCAATTCTTTATAAAAACTCAGAGGTACTTCTAAATTAAGCAGTCATGTTGTGGTTATATTCAGGATATTTACTGTGTCATGCGATATTTTTCAAATGTAGATCATATAAGTTCTCTTGTAGTTAGCACTGAAATTATTCTTCACATACCTCTAGACAACTGTGACATCACTGCAATGCAGGTCTTTCATTGATCTGTATATTTATTTCACAGTGTATTCAGATAAATCAAGACCATCAGACACAGGGTCCATGTTGGCACTCGATGACATTCTTTTGCTTCTGTGTCTTACTTCAAAATTAGGAATAAATAAAAGTGCAGCTGGAACATGATATAACAGTGAAAACAAAACATGGAAAGATCTCCATGAATGTAGGCCATCATATCATTTTGGAGCAGCAGTCAGCTATATAGCTGTACGTTACGTAACACACCCATGTTTAAGGAACCAGTCTGCTGCTGACAAAACGTGTAATTTTGTGTGTCAGAGGAGTAAGTCTGACTAGTGGGTGGTTTATATCCAGTCATGTTTGCTCAGACTGGAATTTCCTGCATGAAGAAACAGTTCTTGTCTTGCTTTCTGAGTAAACAGGTTCTGTGTATATTTGAATAGTCTAACACTCACTCATTCACTTATTTGCTAATCAGTTTAGTTTAACCACTGTCATAGGGGACAGTGGAAAATACATTGATAAGTGGCAAACAGTAACAAGCACAGCAATGAATGAAATGACCATCAGACGCAGTGCTGACAGAAAACAGACAGCTTTAGCTGTTCACTTATTGGGGTAGCTAAGTAATAACTCAGTATCAGTAATTTTAATATCAGCAGCAAGAATGAAGGCCACTGATAAAGTGGTATGCAGTCATATCCAAAACAATATGTTGAAGCAAGTATTAGATTAATAATATAATACTTTAACAGCAGCAGTCAGGATTCAGGTCACTAACAAAGTAACATAAAGCTGCATATATGATAAATTAATGCAACCAGTTAACTAACAAGACAGTGATGAAGAGGATCAGTTAATATACTGCTCACTGGGAAAGTCCCATAGTAAGAGCCTAGATAAGATATTAATAAATGTAACTGGCTAACTCTTCAATGATTTATCAACTTTATATTGTACAGATATCAGACTGAATTAAATATTATCCAGGCATATCTCTTACTTCCACACTCTAGGGCTTAGCACATGGCACATAGTAAAGCTCTGGGACTGTAAATCATTTACATTTACTGATTCCAATGCAGCATGCACAATGGTCCTTGAAATAGCTTTCTGCAGAGTGGGCTACCCTGATATACAGCAACCTAGCCTAGAGGAGATGAGGACAGTGTTGCCCATTGCTAGTGGGGTCAAAGGGCAGTGCTCCATGCTGCTCTATTCCTTTAATTGAGGAGTGATAGCTATGTCTGAATGCTCGACACTAAGATGAATATGTTTAAGGCCAGTATAGGACTTTGTTAAGGTGGCTTTGGATTTTCATTGGTAGAATGAAAAGGTGCAGTAAGGTCTGAAGAGTGTGTACTTTGGGGATATGGTAATGATATATTTGTTGTTTGTTGGTGATGTTATCCTATTAGCCTGAAGTGACTGTGATTGCAACAATGTACTGGAGCAGTTTGCTGCTGAGTGTGAAATAGGCGACATTAAAATCAGCACCTCTAAACAAGAACCTATGACTCCCCTTGCAGGAAAGATTGGATCATTCCCTGCAGGTAAGGGAACTGGCTAACTGAGATAGAGGAGAAGAAGTGTACTGGGGTTTGTTGTTGTCCATCATCAGTGTGATGTGACGAATGGCCTGGTGCAGTGACAGTGCTGCTTCACTAGAGAGTGCCATCAGTGTGATGTGACGAATGGCTTGATGCAGTGACAGTGCTGGTGCACTGCAGAGTGCTGTGCAGTAAGATCTGACTCATAGGATGACTCAGCAGTTAATGTTTATATGTAGCAGGAGTTTGAAAGGCACAGCAGCCCTTATCTGGGTGTTGGGGGTGCAAAATTCCATTGGAAGATGCTTTAATGGCTTTACTGTGCATTTTTAAAGCTGCTGTTTTATTTGTCTGTTGCACTTTATTTTTCATTCTTGCAGGAGTTTCTGTCGCAGGTCTTGTATTTCTGCAAGGAATTCATTCTTAAATATGTACACAGCCCTGAAATAGCATCTCAGATGATGAGATCATGGATGCATCTGACAGAAATGAAGTTATTTCACATGCTATCTAGGTTCACTCTTAATGAAAAATCGAGTAGCTGATTAGTTCTTGAGGGGCTCTTAGTAGAGCTACTGCACCTCTGTAGTGAGAGGAGTCAACAGAGGTTGCTTGGTACCTTAGGTGAATGGCCCTTAGATACCAGTCATAGTAGGATTACCAGCCATAACTCACTGGGAAGAGGTCCTGGAAAATAACAAGGACATATTACGGGGATTATATCTCCCAGATCACATGGGAATGTCTGCAGTACCACAAAACAGAACAGAGCAGGTTGCAGGGGGTAGTTAAGTCTCGGCTGCCCTACTTAGCTTTTTGCCAGCATGAATTGTATCAGGAAAACTACTTATGAAACAGATGAGTGGCTGACTGGCTGGCTGGATGTATGTATGGATGGATGTATGGATGGATGGATGGATGGATGGATGGATGGATGGATGAATGAACGGATGGTTGGATGGATGCTTTTCTTATTCCATCATTGTAAACCTGAACAGTTTCCACAAGGATAAGGCTATTGCTTGAGTAACAAATATTAAATATATAGTTAGATAGCTAGATAATATATATAGATAGAGATATTATAAATAAATAAAGGCATAGATAGATAGATAAATAGATAAATAAAGTAGCCTAGCCCATAAAGCCATACTGGTAGTGAAACTGGCGGGTCTATATTATAACTTCGAAGTTGTAAAACTTCGAATGTTATAATATCAAACCCACTACATCGAAGGATGAAAATAGCAAAGCCCTGGAACATCGAACTCTTACCTAGGGCAAGTTTCGGTGGGCCGTTCCGTGGCTTCGCTATTTCCTCCACTGTGGTGCAATAGTTACGGACCTTAGGGTTAGGGTGCGGGTTAAGGTAAGTGGATAGTTAGGAATGTATGTATGGTGTAGTGTAGGGTTGGGTTTTGTTAACTGTATGTGTGTCTATTAATTAGTTTGTTTGCGTATAGTTTTGTAAGGTATGTGTGCGATAGTTACGGACCTTAGGGCTGGGGTGCAGGTTAAAGTAAGTGTATAGTTAGGAATGTATGTATGGTTTAGTGTAGGGATGGGTTTTGTTAACTGTATGTTTGTGTATTAATTAGTTTGTGTATAGTTTTGTTGGGTATGTGTGCAATAGTTATAGACCTTAGGATTAGGGTGCAAGCTAAGGTAAGTGGAGAGTTAGGAATGTATGTATGGTTTAGTGTAGGGTTGGGTTTTGTTAACTGTATGTGTGTGGTTTATATATTTTGGTGTGCTTGTGTTGTGTGTATGTTTCTCGGAACAGCAAAATTTTTCCAGAGGAAAAAATTCGCTATTCTTAGTGTTCGATGTTATCATATTTCAAAATTCCAAGTTCGAACTTATGGTGTTCGATATTTTGGAATTTCAAATATATGATATAGACCTAAACTGGCATTCCTGACTCATAATACTTGGTTCCTTGGAATGCCTTTTATGCAGTCTGCATATTCTCACTTTGTCTAAATGGGATTTTGCCGGGGTGTCCTGATGAAGTTCTGAAGATAGTTATGGATGATAGTGCTTAACAATTTTGCTATTAAAATAAGAAATTAAGAATCTAGTTGTGGTTTACTCCAATGTTATTTTTTTCTCCTGTTTTCTCCCTCAACCGCAAGCCATGCTACCAAGTGGAAATCCTCCAAATTGTATGTAGGTATGTGTGATGGTGTATAGCTGTGTGTGTGTTTGTGTGCACACATGTATGTGTCTGTATGTTTGTCTGCATCTCTATGTCTCTGTGTCTATGTGTCTGACTGTTTGCATCTGTAAGTGAATGTATATGTTCTATAATATACTGGTGTCTTGTCCAGGACTCCTTCAAAGTTTTATGTCGGGGCATGGCTAGGATGCTGAACTGATAGCTGCACTTCATTTCAGCTCTCTTACCTCAATACAATTCCTGACAGGAATTTTACAAAATAATATTTAATTTGAAGAAATTTTTATTACTAACTTATTTCTAATAACTCTGAGCATCTATAAGAAAAATTTTATTGTCAGAACTTGAATAATTCCTGTCAAATTAATTACTGGAAAATCAGCACCAATATCAGCTTTACAGCATGAGTCATCTAAGGAATACAGCACAAGACTCTTCTCTCAAAAAAGACCTGCAGTCTCTCATTACAAATATACAGGAACTTACAATAAAAATCGACAAGATGGACAATAAAATAGATACTTTTAAAGAAAAGTGCTCACAACAACTGGAACAGCTTCAAGAAATGTTTACACAGCAGAAAGGACAGATATCACTTATTGAACAGTCATTAAGTGACATTGACACTAGAGTCCAAATAGAAGAACAACAAACTGAATTCTTACTTCAACAGAATACATATTTACTAGAAAAGCTTGATGATATGGAAAACCGAACAAGAAGAAATAATATTAGAATATATGGTCTACCAGAAAAATCTGAAGGGGACAATATGATAAACTTTCTTACCACCTGGATACCAGATGTAACAAAAATACCTGAAGCTCTTTCATATGGTATAGAACGGGCGCATAGATCACTAGCAGCTTCTGGAAATGCTTCTTCTCCGGGTAAGAACAAGCCGAGATCTATAATTGTGAGACTTTTTTCTACACAAGATAAAGATCTTATATTAAGAAATGCTTGGGCAAATTCTCCCATCAAATACAATGATTCATTAAGATTTGACAATGATTATTCTACAAAGGTGGTTTCAAAAAGAAAATAATTTCTACCAATAAAAAAAACCTTGAAGAAAAAGCAACTGAAAGTCCATCTTTTATTTCCAGCAAGACTGAAAGTTTTTCTACCAAATGGAATAAAAATCTTTGAAACAGTAGATTCAGCAATAAAATACCTTACCAACAACAACATCCTAACACATGAAGAATCTATGGACTGGACAATAAGTACAATCAAGAGAAATGCTGAAGTAAATAATTGGAAAACTGTTGAGCAAAAGAAAAAAAAACTAAAGGACAAATAATCTTACATATGTTATATTCTGTAAAAATCTAAATAATAATACTAACAACAAAAGAAAAGTTCTTACTGTCTTCAAGTTACACCAAAACAGGTACTGTTTTCAATTATATTTTAAATGTCAAAATTAGCATAAATGTAAATACATTTATCTCAAATCACATCAATATACTAAGCATAATTTAAACATTACTCTATTTTTCATTATTATCCATCTATTATTTTCATATTCTTAATCAGAGTAATCAATGCATAATAATGTTCCCAAATAGTTTATTTATTTATTTATTTTCTCTCTTTGTGTTTTGTTGTTTTTATTTTCTCTTCTTTTATTAAATCTTTATTAACTTATAATACTTTAATCAGTATATGGTTATATTGCTTAATAGGTATAGTAATGGCTGCTATATAACTTATTATCAGTTACATCCCTGATAGTATTACTTTTTATAAGTTAAAAGTGCCCTGTTTGGATAAACGCTAATGCTGGGCAGAAATGTGTTGCTTTTGAAATGAAGTATTTCAGTTAGGATGTATCATAAGACTACTTTAAATAATCTTAAAAGATGTTCTGCCTTTGACCCATATGCACATACTGATATAGTCCAGTCAAAAAATATGTTTTAAGTGATATTTTGAGGCTATAAGTCATGTGTGTTGTGGCTCCAGACATCCGGAGTTGAAAGATGCTTGTGACTAGCTTAGATATCCTGTTGTCTTTTCTTTTGTAGAGAAATAAGGCATAGCATGTTTAAAATGCAAAGTTTGACAGTTGTGAACACTACTCCGTAAACTAGAGTGCTTGCGTGCACACTACATGAGTTTGTCACCAAATAAGAGGAGGGAAAAGAAAAAAAGAAAAAAACACATACCTTTTCCTGCTTGGTTCTCGAGACAATTTAACAGCCACAAACATCACTAGAAACTTGAGTTACTTATTGCTTGTCTCATTTACTTGTGTACGCCATCCCCTGACTCTTTCTAATTGACGTCTAGTCAGAAAATAAGCTAGGTTCACATTTAAAGATACAGAAACCTAAATTCCTTCTAAGGAAACATAAATAATATAAAAGGTTCATATAAATATACACAGATATTTATTTTTGAAGCACTTTTAGTTTATGGCTACTGATGTCTTCTAGCACCTTGATAGATAAGGACATATATCTGCTTGTCTTTCTATCAGTTTAGATTTCCAGACATTTTAGCTATCCCTTACTATGTTTTATACAGCAGAGTTTAAAAGACAGAAATTAATCATCAGCAAATAAAATCACTGCTGTTTTACAAATTCTCTAAAGAAACTAGTAAATGTCAAGCAACTGACAGGTTTGTTTTGGGGAGGGTTGCCATTTCCCATGCTGGTGCTCCTGCAGAATACTACTGATGTCCTGCTGCCAAGGTATGCCCTCGGGTGGGCAGGTGGGATGCAACAAGAAGGTTGGATGTGCATTTGGCAAATCAAACATTTAGATGGCGTTATGGTATACTAGATGGAGAAAGTGGAAGCAATGATTGTATAGGCAACTATAATGAGTAACATAACAACAGTGGATTTGACCTGGTGTGTCAATTATACAATGTTTATATCCCATGTGGCTTTGGGCTTTGTCGAAGCATCTGTGTTCTACACACATATTGTGTTGGATCTGATTTGAGTGGAAGGGGGAGAGGCTTAGCCCACACCCTAATTTGTTACTGGGTTGCCATGCATTATGGGCATGCATTGTGGCAGGTACTCAACAGGCTATCCATCCTTAGATGGCTCATGCTGTTCCCGTTTGCTCATCTGAATGGTGACTGCGGCTGTGCTCTTCTTGTTATGTTGCCTGGCTGTGGCTTCACCCTTCTTATAATATTGTCTGGCTTTTTACATTATCAAGAATGACACAATACTAGTGTATGCGGGTATATCATGTTACTGTTAGTGTGGACAAGGATGCTTGACAATGCAACTATGATTCTTGGACCTTTCTGCAGACGGGTGTGTTGTCTGGCAGTTGAGAGCCTGGTTGTTCCTGATCAGCGGACCTGTATTTTTGTGTTTCAATGTGACTGCATGAAAGGATGCCAGTATTGGTCTGCAAGTTTGGTGGGCAGTAGATTCGTTGGGGATTGATTTGAGGAGACACTTGTATTATGGCTGGGGCACTTGACATTTGATAAATGTATCCTCTCAATGATGCGTTCTGTCTGGTCATTGGCTGTAAAACAGCTTTTCTGAGAAATATTGTTGTGGTGCCAGTTAATGATTTGGATTAAATGTTTCTATATACAGTCGTGAAGCAATTGCCAGGATAAATGGTACTCTTGCAGTGCATGGATCATCGTGGCTGTCCTCCGATGTTGGAGGAAAACAAGCTTCTTGGACACCTTTTGACGTGGTAAAGGTGTTACCCCATGGTTTGAATACGTTTTGTCTCTTTGCTGCAAAATGGGTTGGGAATTTTGGCCTGTAATATTTTCTTACATGGTGGTTTGAATCTTGGCAGCTTCCATTGTTTTGATGTGTTCTCCAGTATACTTTTGTTCAGTCATAGGATTGAATTACTGGTGTTGAGTAGGTCAGGATTGTATCTCCAGCACTTGTTGTCAGCAGATAGACTCACTGGTTGGGTGTCAGTCTAAGCTGTGGGAGTTGATGTGTGATGTACATAGATGTTTGCTTTGAGGGTGTGGTCAAGTGCTGCAGTTTTACCTCTGTACTGTGTCAGTTTTCATTGTGCAGGGTCCCTCTGAGGGTTGATGGAAGTGTTGGCAACAAGACACTCAATCAGGTAACAACATTATGAGTGGTCTCTTGGATAAGGGAGCTGTCTAAATTGTGATCTTGTTGTCTCCAGCCATGGGAATTGTCATTGAAAAGCTGAAAAATGCAATCAGAGGAACATATTTAATGTCTACTAAAGAAATATTAATATACTTATACATTGTATCGCATTTCAGTTTATGTTAAACATGAAATATGATGTGGTTTCAGAACTATTCATGTTTTATTCCAATATGACTTTGCAAATATTAATTTAAACACTGGTTTCGGACTTGAGTAGTCTAAAACAATTGCACAACAATGGTACTGTATTATACAGTAATGTCAGTAAATAGTTTTCAACAGATGTATGAAATATACAGTTATAGATTTTAACATGGTGTTTATTAATACCCTAAATTATTTTGAAATGATACTACCTTAATCTAAATATTTGTACCTTTTTGAAACCTGCTTAGAAGTAAGTATTATTGAATTACAATAAGATGAGTAAAGAATATATGTATATATTTTAGCTGATTAGATTATCTTAATATATTATTCAATTATCTTTATTTAAAACTAAGAGGATAAGAGAAACTGATCCAAATATTATTTGTGAGGGTAGAAAGTTTGTTTGGTTAGATTCACTAACCAAACGAAGAGGTATATTACCTCATAGCAATAGGGAATGGTTTTTAAGGTTAAGAATTACAAGTTTGGAAGTTCTTTGTTTTTTTTTTTATTATTCTATCACTTTGGTGTCAGTCAGAAACATGCAAAAATCATACAAGAAAAACTTATTGAATTCTGTATCCAAGATGGAACTAAGAATAAACAATATTTACATAAACTTACACATAAAACAAACTCAAAACTAGGAAATGAAATGTTTATCCATAAATGTTAATGGTCTAAATAATAGTAATAAAAGGAGAAGCCTATTCAAGTACATAAACTTACATAAACCACAAATAGTCTTTTTACAAGAGACACACTTATTAGATAGAGATATAAACAACTTAAATATTAATAATTACACAGTACTAATAAACTCTCAATACAAAACAAAAAAGAGGAGTAGCTATACTACTTTGCAACTCAACTATAACACCTAAAATAATTACTACTCATCAAGATACATCAGGTATGTTTTGCCTAGTTTCAATAGAGTTAAATAAGAGAATCTATACGTTAGTAAATCTATATTGGATCCCAGGACTAGGATTAAAACAGTTAAACAGCATTTTGAAGAGATAATTCATTTAACTAAGGGTAGCCTGATATTGGCAGGAGACTTCAACTGTATAATGAATGAAAAAGATACAGATTCTAAATCCAAAAGAAGAAAACAACCCATCTCTAAAGCACTATCAAAATTTATAGATACATTGTATTTAAAAGATATAAATGAATTTGCAGAACCAGACTCACTAATCTTCACATTTTATTCTCATAGATATAAAACTAACTCTAGAATTGATAGAATATATGTTGCCAATGACCTAATAACAAAAATTGACAAAGTCAAAATCATAAATTGTCCTTTATCTGATCATAATGCCATAGTCTTTGAGATAGAGCTTACACCATTTTATTCAAATCCCATTACTAGGATACCTTCCTATATCACAAAATTGAGAGATTTCAAAGAATTTTATGAAGAAACAATCAAAAACTTTCTAGAAATAAATTACACAGAAGATATTTCAGAAATATATGTCTGGGATTCATTAAAAGCAGTTACATATGGGAAGATATTATCCTGGTACATAAATAAAAGGAAGTTATGGAATAAAGATATGCTAGACTTACAAAACAAAGCAGATAAATTGAAACTGGAAATACAAAAGGGTAATGCTACTCAAGTTCAAGAACTTACACAAATCAATAAGAAGTATACAGAATTGCTACACCATAAGATTATGATTAACTTAGAAAAGATAAAAATAAACTCATACTCTACTAATTCAGCACACCTGAGATACTTAACTAATAGAACAAAAAAATAATTAAATCTAAGCAAATAAAAGAAATATTTATTCCCAATACTAACAAAAGAGTTACGGAACTAAATGATATTTTAGAAGCATTCAGACTCAATTTAACATTGATAATTCCATAAATACTCAAGATACACCTACTAAGGATATAAAAAATACTTAGAAAACAATATTCATATTAAATTAACACAAGAACAAATAGACATTATAAACAAACCAATCAATATGACAGAATTAAAATCACAAATTAAAAAGCTCAAGACAAATAAAGCACCTGGCCCAGACAATATGCTACCAGAAATGTATAAATTAATACCCAATCAAGCCATATCTTTATTATTAAAAGTATATGATATAGCCAATAAAGATTTGAATATACCACCCTCTTGGAAATATTCATTGATATCCCCAATTATCAAACCAGATAAAGATGAGAAACAGTGTTCCTCATATAGGCCAATATCATTACTCAATATAGACTACAAGATGTTTATGGCTATATACGCAGATAGGATCAAACACTTTCTTCCTTTCTTAATTCACAAATATCAAACAGGTTTTATTAAAGGAAGAAATACTTCAGATAATATTAAAAGAATACTAACATTAATAGATTATAGCAAACATAAAGTCCTAAATTTAAATGTAATCTCATTAGATATTAATAAAGCTTTTGATTAGGTTAATTGGAACTTTCTTTCACTAGTTTTAAAAGAATATAACTTTCCTTCTAATTTTAATAATCTTATCCAAATACTATATGAAAAATCTACTGCATATGTTAAACTGGGATCATATAGATCAGGCCCTATAACAATAAAAAGGGAACTAAACAAGGTTGCCCTTTATCACCATTGTTATTTGCATTACTCATAGAACCCTTTGCAAATCAAATCAGATCAAACAATAACATAAAGGGCATTTGTATTAATAAAATGTTAAACCTTAAAATCCAACTCTTTGCTGATGACATACTATTAACTCTCTCAGATGCAAATGAGTCTTTGAATGCTCTATTTAACTCCATGAATAAATTTCAAAATATTTCAGGCTTAAAATTTAATGAAAACAAAACTAAAATTATGCCCTGTAATTGTAAAAAAAAATAATATAAACAAAAGATTTTCCAAATATATAGTAACAGAAAGTAAATTATTATATCTGGGAATAAATCTACTCAATGAATTAACAGATTCTCTAATATTTAACTATAATAAAATACTAGACAAAATAGAACAAACAATTGGTTACTGGAATAAATATATCTTTTCAACAGCAGACAGATTATATCTTATTAAAATAATCATATTTCCCAAAATATTATACTTAATACAAAATTTTTCATTGCCACCTCCCAAATATATTATTCAAAGATACAATAAACTAATTTTAAATTTTCTATGGTTTCCAAATAAACCCCGTATAGCCTTAAATAAACATTTACCAGATTGAGAAGATGGTGGAATTAATTAATATTGATTTATATATTACCTCATCTGTTATTAAAAACATAACACTATGGTTAAATAATTCATACACACCTATATGGAAACAAGCCCATGAGCAGATTTACATAGAAATCAATTATAATCACATACAAGACAACTTAACAGTAATACCATCACCCCTTATATGGATGTTAAAAGATTATTTTTAGGGAAAAGGAATAATATTAATAAATTGCCATCAAACTATGTAAGTTCTACACTTTCAGTGTTCAGAACATATATAAACAAAATACCAAATATTAATTCTTGGATTTTTCTTATTTTCCTATAGCTTTTACACCAAATATTCTAGATACATTCCAAATATCTAAAATAAATATACTTAAAGAAGAAACATTACTCTTTTGGCATCAACTTATAGAGAAAGGGAAAATTCTAACAAAGGAACAGATAATTTATAATTATAATATAAATAAAGACAATTGGCTGTTTTACAAAATCTAAGGCATTTTCTTATAAATAAAATAGAACAAATGCAACCTTCAGTTAGACATGAAGCTCCAAAACTCATTGAATACCTTATTCTTATCACAAAACAGCCTTATCAGGGTACAGGTTATTTGTCTAATATCTATAAAATTGTTAAAAACAAAAACTATCATGAAAAATCATACTGGGATTATTATACTTTAATAAACAACCATCCTCCAGTTGAAGAAGAAAAAGTAGTATTCTAAAATCTTCCAAATTTTCTACATTATCAAAATACTGGCAATTATTCACTTGGAGATATCTACACAGAAGTTTCTATACACCACATAGGTTAGCCAAAATGTATTCTATTGAAGATCAATGTTGGAGATGCCATATCAAGATAAAAGCAGATTGGCAGCATGTTTTATGAATGTATATGTCTCAATATGTACTGGAAATCCATTAATTATTTTTTTCAGACTGTTTATAATGATAATTTTCAATTAACAAAGTCTTTAATTTTATTCAACTCTCCTATTCCAAACTGTGTACCAAAAAAGACACTAAAATCCTATGGTCACTATTGGCAATTTCACGTAAAATCATAACTATACACTGGAAAAATGAGGCTTCGCCTACGTTCAAGGAATTTGAGACTTTAACAACAACAGTTGCTCACATGGAAATATTAACAGTGAAGAACAGAACTAAAAGATCTACTTCTTACTATTACTCTTGGATGAAAGTACTGGAAATACTTGAAAATATCGAAGAAGATATATCATCTTATGTTTCTAACTCTATATAATATAGAATTTCAATGTTATTTGCATAGACACCAATGTAAATAGTTATATAATGGTTTGAAGTTAGTAATGTTTTAGAATTGTAAATATGTTATTTATCTTTATTTCATGTAATGTTTAAGACATCTTATTTGAAATAATAAAAAAAAATATTTAGTGAAAAAAAAAGTTTTATGTCCATTTCTTGTTAGGAAAGGCTTCAGCTTTTTTCACTGCCATGAAGAGGATTAAATGGGCATTGGTCATTATAGATCAAATTAATAAATAAGTGTGCATGAATAACTAACAGAAACTGCAATGTGATATCTGAAACACTATACTAAATAGCTTGATATGGAAATCCATTGCTTGAATGCATATCACAGCAGTCAAGTTTGATCCTTCTAAAGAAAAAAAGGTGAATAACTACTACAGATGTGTGATTTAGATTTGAATTGTCTCACGTTTGGAATGCATAATTGGAAAAGAAAAGCTTTATTTGTTTGTACTGTGAGTGTATATGTATGTGTTTTATTTCAGAACTGTTTGAAGAAACAGGCCTTCCCTTATTCTTGTACCTTAACTTTTGGCATAGATGGGGATTAAATAGTTTTCTAAGCAGTTGTAGATAAGAAACCCATAATGGTAGGTCAAGTAGTTTCATGATGGAATAATATAAGCTCTTGTTGGAGTAAACTGTGTTTTCTATACTCAGCAACCCCCCAAAGGGTGGGCATTATAGGGAAATAATGGACTATCCAGAGGAGTTATGAGGTCAGATGCTACAAGTAGAGGACTGAATCACCCCTAAAAGATGTTTCCTAATAATGACCACCTAGGAATTGTGGTAGGAAAATGACATATATGTTTTTCCTTATTGATAGTGTGCTTCTATGTGTTGTATTTGTATGTGTCTTTTTTGGGATTTTGTTTGTTTTGATAAAAAAAATGCTCCTTTTATTTATTGTGGTAATGCTATGATGCTGTTAACTACATACCACTTTTTAAGTATAACTTAAGTATATAGTAGTTAATTGTAAGGCATGTCAAACATTGTAAGTATTGAGAGATAAAATATTAATAAAGCCTGTATATTTTATTTGAAATAAAAATAATAATAATGCAGAACATTAATTACTGTACTGGTATAACTTTAGAATACAAGTTTAGCATTTAACATTACTGATTTTTCTTTTTTTTTATTTGATGAGCTGTTTTATCTTTTACAGATTATATTTGGAAAAGAAAGAAAGAAAGAAGGAAGAAAATTTGTGTTCAGTTGTTTAATTTGCTACCTTTTTTTGGCTTCCATGCCCCACCCTTTTTCTGCTGAAGACCTTGCAACTGGTGACCCTTCCCTTCAAGGAAGGACTGCTTTGAGGTGCCTTCCTTGTGATATTACCATCTACGTTCACAAGCATCACAGAGCAGCTGGGGTAGGGATTCTGTAGTTTTGCAGGGGCAGTTAAAAAACATAAGTAAAATGGAACATGCATGTATGTAACATCATGTGCTTCACTATAAACACCGACACCTAATTCAAGCCCCTGGCACTGAACAGATAGTAACCTGGGATATACTTTTTTAACTTCTACCAGGAGATTCTTGGCTGGGAGCAGAAATCCCAAACACATTTCCCTGGTTCCTGCAGCACTTATGCCATTAATTTAACTCATGTAATCTGGGTCACAATCAGTGTTGCATTCCTCTATGCTACAGAAACAGAGCTGTACATTTTATTATATTTTGAATCTTTTTTGTTTTAAATGTGAGAAAATGATTTATATTGCACACATTAGACAAAAAACTGCATTACTTGTTTATTTTAAAAGATTTTCCACATATATAAATTTTATGTGGGTCAAAGCTTCAAACAAATGATGCCCTGCCTCATTAACTGAACTGTGGCAGGAGTGGATGAGTATGTATAAGGTGAATTCAATATAAGTAGAATAGTGTTTTGTAAACATATATACATTTTTCCAGGCAACACAGCCTTAACATATTCATGGGGCAAATTATTTTGGTGGCATCTCCAAGACCTGAAAGCCACAATAATGCTCCCACATTATTTTTCTTAGGTTTGGTTGGCTAAGTGTATATATTTTCTGAGTGTTATGTATGTATTTTTGGTATTATATTATTTTGTGCATCCTGGTTTAAATGTACATGCTTAGCTTAGTGTACCTACTTGTGTGTTTTAATTTGGGGCAACTGGTCTTTACTGTTTCTAATATATATATATATATATATATATATATATATATATATATATATATGAATGCCCTGCAAAATGTCGAGTATCTGTTTGATTGACAGCTGCTTATTCAACTGCGTATGATTGCTGAAGAAGTTGATTGACAGGTATGCAAAATCACACAATTACTTGGGTTGAGGAATATGCCCTTACCCTGTACTTGTACAATCTTGGAGGTAGCATATTTAATTAGCAGGGATTGTGGGGGCTAGCCCCCCTAAAAAAAGGATGTTTTTATTTGTTTTTAAGTTTTAAATTCTGCATTTTGATGTTAATACAGTGAATGTTAGGTGTATTTGATTATCGCACGTACACAAATGCATGGAACTGGCCATACCCAACAGAACCAAGACGCTCTCCTCCAAAAAATAGAAGCCAATCTGGTGGTCCCCTGCCATAAATAGACTCTACAACAGAAGGAAGAAAGTGTTGCAGAAAAAGGTGAAGTCCTAAGACTGGTAAAACTCCCTTATTAGCCTCAACAAAAAGTTGAGATCCCTCATCAAATCCCATAAAGCTAGCTATGAAAATAGAAATGCAGCAGATACTAAAGACAACCACAAGGCCTTCTTTATTAAAGTCAAGAATCTCCACGGCAATACCCAGATTTTCTCTGAGCTTCTGCACAATGGCACCACCTATACCAAGCCAACAGATATTGCCAGTATACTGGCCGACAGATTCAATGCCAACTTTATCCCTCTCCCTCCCCTAAAGGATCAGTCACAAAACCAAATGTATGCCAGACACCCGGTATTGCTACTGCACAGGTTAAAACTGCACTGTCCAAGGTGAAGAATACAGCTTCCATGGGACCTGACAATATCCCTGGCTGTGTTCTACATGAACTACAAAGTGAACTGGCATCGCACCTGTGTGCCCTGTTCAATCACAGCCTCACCTCAGGCTCTGTCCCCACTGAATGGCGCACTGCTACAGTCATCCCTCTGCATAAGGGTGGGAGCAAATACAGATCCTGGGAACCATCACCCCATCAGCCTGACGAGTCTAATTTGTAAGGATATGGAGCGCATCATCATGGACCTAATAAATAAGAATATAGGGAGTCTCCTGACTCTGGATCCCATGTAATTTGGCTTTGTGAAGGGTAGATCATGCCTGCTCAACCTGGTCGACTTCTTTGAATTAGTCACCAGAGTTGTGGATGAAGGCAAGGCAGTTCATACAGCCTACCTCGATCTGGCCAAGGTCTTTGATATGATCCCCCACTCAGGAATCGTAGATAAACTCACTAAACTAGACATTAACTCCTATATTATTAGGCGGGTTTCAAACTAACTCACAAATAGAACCCACAGTGTCAAAGTAGCAGATTCCAAGTCAGAATGCTGACCAGTCACGAGTGGAGTCCACCAGGGATTGGTCCTGGGTCCTTTCCTGTTTGATATATACTTTTCTGAAGTCCAGGGCAACATGAAGGGACTCTGACTGACCAAATTTACAGACGATTGCAAGTTGGGACCTATTATTAACTCCCCAAGTGATGTAGACATCCTACTGAAAGGCCTCACTGAGACCAACGACTGGTGTCAAAGCCATTGCCTTAAGCTCAATGCGTGCCATCATCCCCTTTGAGAAAAACTTGGTTCCCATGAATTAGCATATAAATGGTAGGCCTCTGAACACTAAAGACATTATAAGAGATCTGGGAACACAGGTTGACAGCAACCTCTCCTTTGACCATTACATTGTCACTGTGGTCAGAAAGTCCTTCTATATAGCACATCTCATTACTACGGGTTTTGCATCCAGGAAGAAAGAGGTTATCATCTCTACTTTTCCCTCATTAGGCCAATCATCGAGTGCAATGCCTCATTTGGCATGTACCTCACCAGACACCTACAACAACTGGAGAGGCCACAAAAGTACCTCACAAAGAGGATCCTAGGCCTTAAACACATGTCCTACTCGGGCAAACTAAAAAAACTCCAGCTATTCTATGTCTCATATCGCCTACTTAGAGGTGATCTATGCTTGACTTACAAGGGTATGTCTGACCCAGCACTGTGAGATATGCTACACCTAAAGAAATCTCAATCCCTCTGCACCACACGCTCCAGAGACCTCAACCTCCTTGTATTATTGTTAACTTTTACAGTGTGTGCATTTCCTATTGCTGGAGCTTTTCTTCCTAGGTCTCTGCTGAAAAAGGACCTGTGTCCAGTCAGACTTTCCCAGTAAACAAATGTAAAATAAATAAATAAAATAAATAAATAAATAATGTTTTCCTGTTCATATTTATGGTGCTTCACTTCCTGTTTCTGGGGTTGTATTAATGCTTTCACTTTCATCACAGTTTTTAACTTTTTTAATGCTTTTATTGTTTCTGATCAAGTTATATACTGAAATTAGAGTTTGCAGTGCTTAGTTTTGGTTATAATACTAATTTCCATTTTTTTTACTTCTTTTATGCGGGTTTCTTTAAGTATTTCAGTTGGTGGTGCATGTTTAATGTTTGGTGCTATTTTAAGGATTTCCTGGCTTGTCTTTGTTTTTTGCGTTATTTCTGTGTTTGATAATTTTCAAAATGGCATCTGGTTGCTCTTTGAGGGTTCTGTAGGGATGGCTTAATAATATTTTCCTCAGTTTTTCCTTCCTGGAAGGGTTTTGTTTTTTAGAGGGCTTTATATAGAAATAACACTTTTATTTCTTTAGTTTGTCCAGTCAGGTTTGCAGTTCTAGTAAAGCCATTTTCTAAATTGTTTTTTAGAATGGACTTGTAAAATTACCCTTGAAGTACTGAACAGCAATTTCAACTTTAACTTACTGGGATACTAATTCTGTTCTTGTTGTAATTCAGAATAAATAACATTGCAGATTGACAAAGCTTTTTGATCACTTATCAGAAAAGCAGTGGAAATAATTTTTATCTCATGCCTCGGCGTAGAGTTGCCACCTTTTCAGCAGGCCAAAGTGGGACCTGGGGGTGTGGCCAATATGACACTGGCCACACCCTCTACCGTGACATCACCACAGGAGCGGTGAAGGAGATGCTGTTATGGGTACAACGGATTGCTGCTGGAGTGGCTAGCTAGCTGGCTAGCTGGCTGCTGGAATGGCTGGTTGGCTGGCTGCTGGAATGGCTAGCTGGCCGGCTGCTGGAGTGGCTAGCTGACTGGCTGGCCAGCTGCTGGAGTGGCTAGCTGACTGGCTGGCCGGCTGCTGGAGTGGCTAGCTGGTTGGTGGAAGTAGCAGCTGTATGGATGAATGACTGGATGGGTGGCTAGCTGCATGGCTGGCTGGCTGGATGGATGGATGGATGGATGGATGGATGGATGGATGGATGGATGGATGGATGGATGGATGGATGGATGGATGCATGAATGGATGGCTGGCTGCATGAATGGATGGCTGGCTGGTTGAATGAAAGGATGGCTGGCTGGCTGGTTGAATGAAAGGATGGCTGGCTACATGAAGGGATGCATGGCTGACTGGTTGGCTGCATGAATGGATGGCTGGCTGGCTGGTTGGAAGAATGGCTAGCTGGCTGGATGAATGGATGGATGGATGACTGGTTGGCTGCATGAATGGATAGCTGGTTGAATAAATGGATGGCTGGCTGGTTGAATGAATGGAAGGCTGGCTGGTTGAATGAATGGATGGATGGCTGGATGAATGGATGGATGGATGGCTGGATGAATGGATGGATGGATGGCTGGATGAATGGATGGATGGCTGGCTGGTTGGAAGAATGGATGGATGTCTGGATGAATGAATGGATGGATGGCTGACTGGCTGGCTCATTAGAAAAAAAATATATATTTTTTTTTTAGCGGCTGTAGAAGCGCTTAAAACAAAGTGCTCCTACAGCCATGATCTTTGCAGGGCTCTTCCTGCCCCGATCCCCACCCCTTTCATGAATTGCAGCCAATTGCTGCACGAATTCCAGCACCCAGACCTAACAGGCAGCAGCTTTGCCTGCAGGTCCGGGTTAGTGACGTAACTGAATTGCTGTGGAAAAGACTGAAGTAGTTGCGGCTTTTCCATGGCAATTCAGTGTGACTGAAAAGCGGGACTTTTCAAGTCCCACTACTTTCCACAGTGGGTAACAGGATGAGGCAGCTCAACCTGTGAGTGTCCCACTGACAATGGGACTAGTGGCAACCTCCTCGTAACCTTTGTTGAACAGCACTGCTTAAATTAAAACATATTTCGTCTGAAAGTAAGCAACAGTTTTGCACTTTTCCAGTGTTTAAGACATTCTTCCAAAGCTGGAGTCAGCAGTGTATAGTAACCAGAGACAAAAGAACACATCCACTTGACAACAGACTTGATAAATTATATTTCTCGCAATGTGTTTGTAATCTTGATTTAAGCTTAAAAACTTACTCCAGATGAATTAATTAATATTCTGAACTACTTAATTACGTGATGATCATCTGACCATTGAATCATCAAATTAATGAATATTTGCTTATATTGGGGACTTCCTCTCAGTCTCATTCACCCATGCAATGTTTTTCTAATTAAAACTTTCTGCTAGACTCACTCTTATCGCTCCTGTAATTGCAATTTCTTTGAGGAGACAGATCTGTGAAGACTGCTGAATGCTCATTATTTTTAGTGAAGTAAATTGTATAACAAATATATAACTCAATACTGTTGTTTCTTTGTTTATTGACTCATGGATTAATTGATTGATTGCATTTATTTACTGGAATATTCCAGCTGGACCAGGAGATACACCTGTTATCAACAAGGGCCTGGGGAGAAAATCTCCAGAGAAAAATGTGTAATGCAGATAATCAAAATAATTACAAAAAATATACATAATGCAAAAATATATAGTAGAATACATACTCGGAGTATACATATCAATATATAATATATCTTGTCATAATAATACATATCAATATATAATATATCTTGTCATAATAATATATTACAAAGACTAGACATGCATTTCAGGTTTTCTGGATTTATCTTCATCACTGCATTACGTCTGCTGTCAGAGATGGATAAAATGATTGTGGTTGCCAGGTGGTATGATCTGATTTTTACCTTCTGCAGTGGTTAGCTAATTTAAATCTTAGCAGGACATTATACGTACTTTCAGTGGGGCTTTTCTCATTCGTTTTTACACTCTTGTAGTGATGACTACACAGACCCCAATTTTGTTTGCTTTACTGTTCACAACCTTTAGCAAGCATGGAATGAGTTGTAAGTGTTGTGCAGGCGATACCACTTTAGTATCTCATTCATGTTCAGTGACTCTCAACGCCAACTCTTAATTTAACAACAATTCGTATCAGATCCCACACTACAGTACAGGAACTGATGTATGCTATATGCTAGTTATGCTTGGAATCCATATTTATTTCCAGTTCCCTGTTGAGTGATTGCCCACGTATAGTGCTAACATACTAATAACTTCCCTACAACTAAACCAACACAAGCCCTGTGTATAACAGGATTATATATACCCTTGGAGTTTGACAGCAGTCTGAGTCTTAAAGTTCAAATATCATCCATGTTCATCTCATCATTTTATTAAAATTAGTTAACTAATTATTGTTTTTACAAGAAAAAGACACCACCCAGCTAATACCCCATTTACTGAAACATCCTTTATTTGGGGCTCTTTGGTATTCTCTATAGCATACAGGTATCTTTATTAATACTTATGTTTTCTAGATTTAGGCCATATCTCACCTGTGCTGTGGGAACTGCAGTGGGCTCATGTGTTGTTCAGATGCTTACTTACAACAACATCTTGTTAGCCTAATTTTCCATGTGTTAAGTATCCTGACTATCTAAAAGATGTTAATTTTTCCATCCTTGTTCAACTACTACTGCGATGCAGTGGTGCAGCAGTTAGCATCGTTGCCTCACAGCAAGAGATTCTCTGGTTCAATTCTCAGCTGGGCTGCCTTCTGTGTGGAGTCTACATGTCCTCCCTGTGTTTGTGTGTTTCCTCTGGGTGCTTCTATTTCCTCCCACATTCTAAAGACATGCATCTGGAGCATTTCTCCCCGGGCCTCTGCTGAAAATGGGATCTGTCCCAGTTGGACTTTACCAGTAAACAAATGTTAAATAAATAAAAATAAATACAACACTTGCGCAGGGAAGGAATTACAGGATGTTTTGCATATAAGCATTCACTGTCAGTTACCCATCTAGTGTTCCTACATTGC
>NC_056748.1:803157033-803217033 GCF_019279795.1 Protopterus annectens
ATTTACACTTATCTGATTTGTGTGGAATAACATGGAAACTGTTAATTTGTGACAACTTATTATGTGTGAATAAGCAAAGTGAAAATTAGTATATGGCCATAAGCATACCTCTCCGCTGCAGAATGTCCAGATTTTTCTCCCATATTTTTCGTCTATTCCTCATACAAATTGTAGTTTTGTGGCACATAATTGGGGATTGAAGTTACAAGACAATGGCATATATTTGAATTTCTAACTTCATATCCTTCAAAAATGCATGCTAATTAAAATTATTATTCTAGCCAGTATCTATATTTATAACAACAATATTTATAATTTGTCTCTGATTTTGGACCTTTAACCCCTCATTATTTTTGGCTTTGTTCAGAATTTCTGCACTAACATGTTAAGAGGTATGACCATCAGGCCTAATGTCTATAACTGTTTGGGGTGGGGGCCTCTATTGTCCTTAATTGTGGCTCAGAATTTTGCTCTGTCCCTCCTTTTTCCTATTAATGCTGGTAATGTGTGGATTACGTCTAATAAATAACAGTAATCATTATGGACTTCTTTTACTTCACAAAAGGCATATTTCACAGTCTGTTATTCTGTCAACTCCTTATGTTAATAAAACTAATATTTTAAAATGTGTGTTTGATTTTTCTTTTTTGGGCTTTGTCCCTGATTCTTGAGGTAAGAAGGTGAGAGCTACGGAGTTGGAGTTGGCTAGATGAAAGTAACTGATACTCTTATCTTATCCTCAGTTTTATGCAGTTTCTTCTATATGGCTTTGCTAGACTAGTGTGCATTTGAAATACAAGATGGGCTACCTAACTTGACACTTGCTATGCAGAGACAGAGTAGGTACACTTGATGGACTGGATGTGGAGGAAAATGCTGCTGTTTGCTTATAATTCTGGCTTTGCAGGACTAGTGTGATTTGTATGAAGCAACTTGAAATATTTTAATGTGTGGCAATTTTTTGTTAGAAGCAAAAGTGAAAATCATTACACGACCAACCTCTTTTATCACAATCTGACATCTGAATGGTACATAGACATGGCTATAATAGATTACTAGGGGTTACCTCAAAGCCTGTGTCAAAATCCACTCATACAGCCTTTGTGTGTTGGAAAAACCATCCCAACACCACCCCAAACCCCCAGAAACGTTAAAGGTCTGTGTATTCCATGATACAATTTATCCATTTTTTTTTTTTTGAGAAATGACTGTAAACTGAGCAAAGGACTCTTCTGCCCTGAACCCCATCTAGTCTAAAACCAGTCCTGCTCAGAGCTGTACACAGAAAGTTATGTAGCTTGTGTGTGGATCTGGGAATGAACCTTAGAGATTACTATGTTGTTTTGGGCTGTGGGCCATATAGTCATTATTTTTTAACTTTCCTCACTAACATCAGAGGGGTGCACAAAGGGTCGCTAACCTTAAACAGGTGCAGTGTACTGTCTAAAAGTAAGTTGGAAACATTACTATAATTATTATTTTTCCTCACAATCTAACATCAGGTGTAAAGAAGCATGACTTTAGTCTTTTAAGGGAACTTCTACAACGCCATACTAAAGGTTCATTGGACTTTAAAGCTGTATAAATGAAGAACTATTTATAAAAACTAAAGATAGATGGTCTTTGGCATTATTCTACCAGACCCATTATAGTTTGATGAGACAGCTAATTACCCCCTAAGAACTTCCCAATTCCTTGGAGTTCTGGTTGTTAATTTTTGTTTGTATGGTAAGTTTCTTCTCTCAGGTATTATGTATATTTGGAATCTTCAGTTTACTTGTCTGAGGAAGCTTCACAGAAGCAAGAACTAGCAACATCCCTTTACATTCACCTTTGAATCCATACAAAACTGATTATAAGTTCAACTTGCTTTATAAGGGAGTGGATTTATGGGTAAACACACAGAACCTTGATTTACGATCAGTGGAGTATCTGAACTGTTAAATCGCTCATTCTAGAGATGGCTTAAGGTTCTGAACACTCCTTTAATGTCTGGATGAACTGTCTGTATTCATTACTTCTGTCCACAGTGTTCCTTGTTTTTCAGATGTTTTGCCTGCCAGAAGAGAAAATGCTGTTGATGTTACAGCATGTCTTCCATTTTATCTCATTCATTCCTGTGGTGATGCAAACAAGATACTATGACAACAGGAATCATTCAAATACTGGCAGTCTCATATAGAGCTGTGTCATTAGTGTGATATACTGCCAGCAAATGAGAAAAATTAGAAGCTAAAAAGTGAGATAGAAGGAAAAAGAGTGAGACAGGTTAATAATAATAACTTCAAGTATCTAGGAGGGGTGGTTGAGGAGATGGGAAGTCAGAATGAGGAGGTCAAATCTAGAATAAGAGGTGCCAACTGGCACAGAGTACCAGGGGTAGTATGTGACAGAAGAATGTCAAAGAAGCCTGAAAATGAGGTTTACAAAACAGTGATGTGACTAGTACTTCTGTATGGCTCAAAAATCTAGGCAGTGAAGGTCAAGCACTTGATGAAGCTTGAGGTGATGGGGATGAAGTAACTGAGACAGGTGGTAGGACATACACTGTGGAACAGAGAAAGAACCGAGGACATCAGAACAGAAGCCAATGTAGCCACAGTCGCCGAGCAGGTCAAAGAGAACAGACTATGGTGGTTCAGTAACGTGCAAGAAAGCAGATGACAATTTGATGAAAAAAACTGGGAGATGCAAGAGGAAACTAGAATGTCTAGCCCAAGGGTGGTGGGATTGTGTGATAGAGGAATGCATTCTGTGACAGAAACCCTATGACACTCTGGCATGAGTATTCAAGAAGATAAGAGAGTGGCATTGATTTGAGACAGACGGCAACAGTTGACACGACATCCTAACACCATGTAGAAAAATGGGATGAAAGATGATGATGGTAGCATAGCACATAAAAGTCATATATAAAGTTCAACGAGATAGTCTGCAGACTAAACTCCAAATGGAGGAAGCATTTCTCACTTCATTACTAAGTATATGTGCAGTACAAGAAGAAAACAGAGCCTGTTTCATTTTTCTTCGATTTTTTTGTGTTACAGTAAAACATGCTTTATATTAAACTGGCAATGTGCATTGAGGAAGGCTGTTTGTAGGAAAGTATCTGCCTTAAATTTTATATCCTATATCTAATGACTTTGTAAAATCATTATTCCGGTTGATTATCTACGTGGTGTTCCCAAAACTGGAAACAGTATTGTCCATCTTTAATTACTGTAACTTTTGCAGTATACCACATTAGATACAGCTCACATGAAATACAACTATGTTTTATCAGTCTTTTGCATTCCCTCTCTTATCATGCTGTAATAACAAATCAAAAGGAAGATAAGTTTCACATCAAAGAATCATGCTAGTAAGATTTAATTTTCAAAATCATTTTTGTCAGTAGTTGAACTATCTCTTCATGATTGAGTTTGTAAAAAAAACAACTGACTTAAATGCTAGTTTTATGTTTGTGTTTAGTTTCTACAATTCTTAATGTTAGGGAAATTACATGAAATCTGTTATTAAGGTGATATGGAGTGATTTCTTTGAATTAAATGAGTTTTTAAAGCCATGGATAGTACTAGGTCAGACAGAATGAATAAAAAACTAGGCATGACTCAAACAGAAGTGAGCAGGGGGAAAAACTATACAAGGCATTTTGCACTGTTTTGGTATAAACTGATCTATAAACTAATCAGACACTTACCCGGGAATTTTTAAAGTGTCTAGCATGAGCCATACGGCTTCTGCTAGAAAGGCCCTTCTACCACAACATGCTAATGTTACCTGCTGTTCATGTAGGCGGTGACATTCCTCCCTATCACTCTTTCACACACACAAGTACACAAACACAAATGCACACACACACACACACACACACACACACACACACACACACACACACACACACACACACACACACACACACACACACACACACCATAGTCCCTGTACCTGTCCCTACTCCATCTGTATCCTATGGTCCCCCCACCCCGTACTACATTAGTGTCAGTAAAGTATATGTCTATGAGTTCCTGGTGGTCTAACTATCCCCAGTCTCTATTATGATGTTGGTGCCAAAACAGCACTTTAAAGAGTTATCCTTGGTATCTAGTGCATCTCCCACCCCCAATCCCCTTATTACAATTGGTGTCATTATTGCACTTTAAAAAGTATTTCCTGGTATCCAGTGGTCCCCTCTACCCGATCCCCAAATTACCACTGGTGCCATTATGGCATTTTAAGAGTAATGCCTAGGTCTAGTGGTTCCCCCAGCTACAATCATGTTGGGCAGTTTAACACAGTCTTTTGGCTGTGTTCAGTACTGCAGTGTGGTGGAGACGGCAGTGCTGATGTACATGGCCAAGCAATTTCTTCATTCACTCAGCTGTGTAGATGCCTTCCTGGAGGCAGCTCTGGGGAGACAGCACATACCTAATTAGCATATGTTTTTCCCCCTTGAATGCCTCAGTAACATTCAGCACAACTGAGGAGCCATCACTTTGCGGAGCTGCAGTCTTCATGTTAGAGGACTGTGCAGCACCATGTAAGGATGGCTGCTGAATCAAGGAAAGATACCATGATATGTACGCCTCCAAGTAGATGTCGCAGTACATTAATGAATTCAGTTCTAAGACTAAGCACTGAATAAAAGACACATCTGCATTTAATGGTCCTTGTGTTTATTGTGGGAAACTTGTCAGTGAGATGCAGCAAGCCATAATACTACAAGAAGAGGCAGCAAATCATTGGCTTTATGTGTGATAAAACAACCTATATCTGTAGGTTTGGGTTTGATTCTTGAAACTTCTAGATTATGCTGTATGTGTATCTCTCTCTCTCTCTCTATATATATATATATATATATATATATATGCAAAGAATCAAGATAAATCCACAAATCCCTTGCAGCAGTCGACAATATGCACTAATTGTGCTAAAAAAGCTCTTAAATGTGTACTTAGACGTGTAAAAACATATATTTATTAATCCGCTTCATCAGGTTTATTAATAAATATATGTTTTACATCTACACATTTAAGCTTTAGCACCACGTTGTGCATATTGTCCACTGCTGCAAGTGTTTATCTTGATTCTTGGTCCTGTGTTTCTGAATTTTTATATAGATATATATATATATATATATATATATACACACACACACACACACACACACACACACACACATACATATATTTATATATGTATGTGTGTGTTTGTGTACACACGTGTTGAAAACAAAAATAATTTAACAAATCAATACTTTTAATTTATTCTTTTTTAAAATAATTGTTTCTATGTTTCCAGGTTAAACTGCAATTTTTTCCAGTATAAAGTTGAAATATCTGCAATACCATATGGCTAAAAATGGAAAATATAAATCAGATGATGTCAGGAATTTTGAAACCAGCAGCAGGAAAAAAGTAAAAACTCAAAGTCATAGGATAAGGTTATCAAGAATACTGAGAGTGTGAGCTAGTTTTCCAGTAAATCACTACCATATTTAGTTCAAAGAACCAAAGTAAAGTGGGGTGGAATATTTAATGACTCCATATGTAGTATTACAGACAAATACATCGTGTTGTTTAGCATATGCACCAAAGTATGCAGTGAAATGGATAATTAGTAGAGAAAGTTTGCTTGGAAATTCCAGGAGTGATTAAGACAATGGCCAAAACATTACATGAAATGGATGAGCAAAACAGTGTACTTGAGACAAACAGATCACAGAAGTGAGTATAGGATGAGGCTGGGATGGAAAAGCAGATTGTTGGTTTATGAAGAGTTCAAACACAGCAATGCAGAATTTGTCTCAGAATCCCTAAAAGATCATGTTGTGGGTAGTTTAAAGTAGAGACATGTAAGAAATATCATGACACATACCAGCATATTCATAACTGACGTAAAATAAATGTGGTCTTGGATGACTGTGTTTCAAATGGGACAGTACATCTAGATCTTGGAACATGCCAAGAATTGTGAGTGCATTAGTGCAGACTAAGCAGAGTGCTGTGCAGAGGTATTCATTTAGAGACTGAGTAACAAAATCTGCTGCTACATATGAAACCTTATGCCGGACTTCAGTCCCACATGAAATACTCATTGAAGATGTGGAATAAGGTGAAGTCCCAAGACTGGAAAAACTCCCTTATCAGCCTCAACAAAAAGTTAAGATCCCTCATCAAATCCCCTAAAGTTAGCTATGAAAACAGAATTGCAGCTGATAGTAAAGACAACCACAAGGCCTTCTATGGTGATGTAAAGAATCTCCACGGCAATACCCAGATTTTCTCTGAGCTACTGCCCAATATTACCTCCTATACCGAGCCAGCAGATATTGCCAGTATACTGGCCAACAGATTCAGTGCCAACTTTACCCCACTCCCCCCCGTCAAAGGACCAATCACAATACCAGTATATTGCCAGGCACCCAGTATTACTGCTGCACAGGTTAAAACAGCACTGTCCAAGGCCAAGGATACAGCTTCTATGGGATCTGACCATATCCCTGGCTGTATTCTACATGAACTATAGAGTGAACTGGCACCTCACCTGTGTGCCCTGTTCAATCACAGCCTCACCTCAGGCTTTGTCCCTACCGAATGGTGCACTGCTACAGTCATCCCTCTCCACAAAGGAGAAGTGAATACAGACACTGTCAACTATCGCCCCATTAGCCTGACGAGTCTGATATGCAAAGCTATGGAATGCATCATCATGGACCTAATAAACAAAGATATAGAGAATCTCCAAACTCTGGATAACACACAGTTTGGTTTTGTGAAGGGTAGATCATGCCTGCTCAACTTGGTCGACTTCTTTGTGTCAGTCACCAGAGCTGTGAATAAAGGCAAGGTGGTTCATACAGCCTACCTTGATCTGGCCAAGGCCTTTGATACCACTCCCCACTCAGGAATCATAGAAAAACTCACTAAGCTGGGCATCAACCCCTATATCACTGGGTGAGTTGTAAACCAGCTCACAGATAGACCCCACAGTGTGAAAGTAGCTGACTCTAAGTCAGACTACCAACTAGTCACGAGTGGAGTCCCACAGGGTTCGGTCCAGGAATCTCTCCTGTTTGGCATCTATTTCTCTGAAGTCCAGGCCAACACAAAGGGACTCTGGCTGACAAAGTTTGCAGATGATTGCAAGTTGGGAGCTGTTATTAACTCAAATGTCAAAGCGCAAGGCACACTAACACAGAGAACAAGCTGTATAAATGAACGGCCACACAATAAAGCCCAAAGGAAGCTGATTTATTAAACTAACATTGTCAATACAAATACATTTTCATCCATCCAAAAGACTTCATCAGACATTATGTAATGTCTGATGGTCTTTTGATGGACGAAAACGTATTTGTATTGACAACGATTGGCAACAAAAGCTCAGAAATTTACGATGTTTGAATGGTAATGTCGACACTTGTTGCTGTGTCTTTCATCTTTTCCCGGTTAGGGGTCGCCACAGCGGAACTCCAGTCCGCTAATGATTGACAGTAGGTTTTTATGTGCCGAGTTGCCAGCTCTGAAGCACAACCTTCAACGAAGGTACGCCCATTCACGCATGTCTCCACACAGAAGATGCTCTAGCTGAGAATCTAACAGGACAACGTCATACTGTGAGGCGACAATGCTACCGCAGCACCACCACCGCAGTAATGGTAATGTTGACACTATTTTTTTAATACACCTGCTAGACTTCAGAGAATGTTCCATCTAACAGGCTATGTGTTGGAGATATGAAGAAGAGGAGGGAGGAACTTGGGAACATGTTTTTGAGGCTGTGAAAGTCTAAACAAGTTTAAAGAGGAAGTTCAAGACATTCTTAAATCGATAGTGGAAAAGGAGGCAACACAGACAAAAGGCTATATTCTTGGGTAGGATTGAAAATAGGTGAGCAAAGCTTATAATGGCATTGGTCTAGTTAATCTAGTTAGTAGCAAAATTTGCCTTCACTATGAAATGAAAATTTATACAATGGCAAAAGACAGAGGTGAGAAAAATGTGTAAGAGAACAGAGACCATGAACTGAAGAACTGAAGTCAGTAAGAAATGACTTGGGGGGGGGGGGGGATAGAAAGAAGGATAACAAAATCATGAGCAAATAATCCCTTTAATAAAATGTCAAGAGGTTAGGTAATTCTGTCTAACTAGCTAAAGCAGGGGATAAAAGGGGCAAAGATATGTAAAATTAGGTAAAAAAGTTAGAAACTTTTAAAACCTAGATCTTTCTGTGTATGTATATATACTTGTGTTCTTTTATTTGTTGTATTTATTTAAAGTGGAGGGAGAGTAGACTGCAGTGATCAGTAGGCAATACTCTGAATTTTGAAATAGAAACATTAGCTCTGGTTTTGGGATGTTTTATCTGTTTAGAAATTAGTTATAACCACTGTAGTATGTTTTAAATGTTAAATTTAAAATAAACAGCTGCCGTAGTATGATATGGAGTGCACCATGCATTGGGACTGCACAATCAACTGTAAAGAGCATGATGATTGTAAAAAGTATTGATTCTGGAAAAAAAAAACATTTCCCGTCACAGTGTCTCTTCTTTTTTGTTGAGAACAGGAGGGACCATAACCTCAAGGCCTTCCTCAAATACAAGAAATTAGTGGCCTTGACTCTGATACCCATAACAGTGGGATGGAGGAGGGAAGGTAATTCACATTAGTGACAAAAAATAATCCCCTTAAAAAGGAAAAAAAAGTTTGTAGAAATAGAAAGGCCTAAGAAGATTGTTGTCAGCTTTGCCTTGGTGATGGGGAGTAATTAAGCAGTGGTGGTGGCGGCTCTGTATTTAGCAGGCATGAAAGCCAAAAAGGAAATCCAGAAAAATGCTGTCCAACTCTACAGTCCAGAAGTAAGACAGTGCCCCACTTGTTGGCAGTTTATTTTTCTTTACATAAGAGTAAAACGAAGTTATTCCAGTATGGATTCAATGACAACTCTTCCTGTTATCATTTTTTAGCTTGGGGTATAGGAGGTTGAGACCAATAAACTACTATTCTAAGCAAGAAAATTGTCTAGCTACTTCAATGTTTGCATGTTTAATTTCAATTTTACCAGTTTTGCTGCTTTTCTGCTTAAAAGTTTTACACTCTGGTTACATTTTTTTCAGTTTTATACATTTCAGAGTCTGTAAGATTTACAATAACCACAGCTTTAATAAATATGTATATTTGTTTTAGCATAAAACTGCTCCTGTATAGTTTGAAAAACAATGTTTTATTCTTGGAATATTGTATGGTGACAGTTCATACCTCTCAACTGTCCAAATTTTCATAGAATGTACAGATTTCTTACTCATATTTTTTGCCTTTTCCTTATAAAGCTTGTGGCTTTTTGGCATATCACTGACATAGGCCACGGTGGTGCAGCGGTTAACATTGTCGCCTCAGAGCAGGAGGTTGTCCTGTTTGATTCTCGGCTGGTGTGCCTTCTGTGTGGAGTCTGCATGTCCTCCCCACGGTCGAGTGATGCTAAAGACATGCAAGTAGGTGCGAGCATGAATGGGCGTGCCTTCTTTGAAGGTTGGGCATCGGGCTGGCAACTCAGCACCGTAAAAATCCACTGTCAATCATGAGCGGACTGGTGTTCCGTTATGGCAACCCTTAACTGGGAAAAGCCAAAAGACTGAGGAGTTTAATAAATCAGCTTCCTTCGGGCTTTATTGTATGGCCGTTCATTTATACAGCTTGTTCTCTGTGTTGGTGTGCCTTGCGCTTTGACATTTGTTTTGAGTCTTTTTTGGGTTTATTAGCTATTATTAACTCCCGAAGAGATGTTGACATCCTACAGAATGGCCTCACTGGGACTAACGACTGTACCATGGCCTTAAGCTTAATGCCAAAAAATGTGTCATCATCCCCTTTGGGAAAAACCCAGTTCCCATGAATTACCACATCAATGGTAGTCCACTGCACATAGAAGGCATTATAAGAGATCTGGGAACAGAGGTTGACAGCAACCTCTCTTTTATTCACCACATTGCCACTGTGTTCAGAAAGGTCTTCTGTGGTGCACATCTCATTACTAAGGGTTTTACATCCAGGAAGAAACAGGTCAATGTCTCCCTCTACTCTTCCCTCACTAGGCCAGTCATCGAGTACAATGCCCCATTTGGCATGTACCTCACTGGACACCTGCAACAACTGGAGAGGCTGCAAAAGAATCTCACAAAGAGGATCCTAGGCCTTAAAACATTTGTCCTAGATGGACAGACACAAAAAACTCCAACTATTCTCTGTCTCATATCGCCTACTTAGTGGCGATCTCTGCTTGACTTACAAAGCCATGTCTGACCCAGCTCTGTTAGAAATGCTACATCTAAATTAATCCCAATCCCTCGGCACCACATGCTCCAAAGACCTCAACCTCACTACCTCAATCAACAGAATGTACTGGAGGGACAGATTCATAACCCAGAGACTGCCCATGCTATGGAATAGACTTCCCATACATGTGAAGTAGAGCACCTCGCTGATCCTCTTCAAGAGAAATCTTGATGAGTGGATGGGAAATAGAAAATTCACCCCAGGGATAACTTCAGTGTCTCTATTCGACAGAGGCACTGGGTACTAAGGTTGGGTGGCATGATGCCAGGGTAATCCTATGGCTAGGCTTGTAAAGGCCCCAGAGCCATTAGCCTAGTACACACCTATGAACCTAAGAATATGAGTCAGTTGTTGTGGGGAGTGACAGGCCACAAAAATGTGTTTCTTTGACAAAGGTTTTCCAGGCATGAGATGAACTGAGAGAGAAACAATGGGAAGCAATGTTACTTCATTTAGACATTGTGGTCCAAGTGGTCTTTTTTCAGACTACTTTTTTCTGCGTTCTTCTATGTTTGACAACTAGGACAAAAAGCTGTCGATTTGAAAGTTTTTACTATTGTCAATACATTTTAGCAGTCTACTATTGACTCCAACTGCTGAAACTGTTTCCTTTACTTATGGGATCATAGGAAGTTACAAGGCAAATGGTCCTAGGGCCCTTACAATCCTGCCCAAGCTCTACCCTTATTTCCTTACTTAGAGGCTAACCACTATTTATAATCTCTAAACTTGTAAAGTCTTACATAAAACATGCCCACACACATGCACACAGACATATACAAAGTAAATATTTTTGCTTATGTATAACCTGCAAACATTTGAAGTTCATTGTTTGGATTAATTCATATTCTACTCCTGCTTATTTTCTGGTTCACATTTTTTCCCTCAGATACCACTTAAACAAGATGAGAGGTTTTACAGTCTTCATAAAACTGTCTTCGAACTATAGACAAATGCAAAAAAAAAAAAAAACAATTAGAAATGACTGTGTTAATAGGTACAATTGCATTTACCATTAATAATACTTTTACTAATATGAATTCATTCTGCTCTCTCTGCCATTTTGCTTTCCATTAAACTAAATGTTTTGTGATACAGTATTGTAATATTCATTCTTAAATGCACTTTTAAAATTCTAGTTTTTAAATGCAGAATCTGTTAGGAAATATCAGGAAATGGGGTAAAATGAAGGCTGCACCTTTTATTAAACTGGTTTTCATATTCATTATTCCCCTGAGAAAAGGGTACATGTACACATTTAAATGTAATTTAGCATAAAGGAAGGTAGAAAAGTGCACCATTACATCAGAATTAGCATTTTTACTGCAATATGTAGTACTACATGTTGTTAATATTGTTTTTCAAGATTTAAACAAGTAACTCATCTTGTGTAAATATTGAGAAGTTAGTAGAAGAAGATGTCATTGTGTATGAATGCTTCCTCTTAACCTACTCTTTTTTTTAAAGTAGTAATGAAGAACCTTACTGTCTATAAATGCATGAATATAATGAAAGGATGATTTTTTTTCAATGCAACTTCAACAAAAATATTGTATATGTATTGCTGTTTTATACCCCACCAATAATATTCAGTATTACTGCAGCACAAATTGCCCCAGACAAATGAGCTGTTTTGCATCGCAGTGATGTATACCAATTTATAGCCACAATCATTCCTCATAAGACAACAACTCATTACTGAGGATTTGCATGTCTGTGAATTGCTCCTATGTACAGTTGGCACAGTTACACAGTGGTGCATCTATCACCTACAGTATACTGCATGTACCAAGGGAGCACACAGAATCAATGATTCCCCAATCCCAGGACACATACACATACTCATGCGCACACACACACACACACACACACACACACACTGGGCATTCACATGTAGGCACTAATGGAGGCGCTCAAACAACATTCCATTGCTGTCTCTCACACACACACACACACACACACACACACACACACACACACACACACTGGGCATTCACATGTAGGCACTAATGGAGGTGCTCAAACAACATTCCATTGCTGTCACACACACACACACACACACACACACACACACACACACACACACACACACACACACGTATGTACATTGTCACCCCAACATATACAAGTCTGCATTCCTACTCATAGATAGAGTAACTTACTTCCGTCAGCTAGCTTTGCAGGGTAAAGCAACTTCAATTTGCCCTTCAGACTTTCTCGCCATCAGACAGCATAGATGTGTGCCACAAAAATGTGGTGTACACTTAATGCTTTTGGAACCCCACTCTGCTCCACAGTGGTGTAGTTCAGATGTCTATGAATCTTGAGCTACACTGTTACTGAAACTTGTCAGTGCCCCAGGAAGTTCATTTACAAAGACCTCCCCATGGAAATCCACTGGGAGAGTCATTTATATAGTCCAGTCCCATGTGGCAGTCCAAACCACACTGACAGTGCACAGTGGTGATTCAAAGCAGTGAGCTGGGCTTAGGAATCAGAATTGTCTTGAAAAACCTTGACAGCACTTTGTGCTGTTCTTCCATATTTCATCAATGACTATAAATACTGGGCATAATTTTCAAAGCTGTTTATAATCTGCAATAATTAATTTGTACTTCTTTCATCAGGTAAGCTGCAAATGACTGCAATTATAGCTGACTTTCAAAGCCTAAAATAAAACCAGACTGGTTCATCATCATCTTTCGGGTGTTCCCGTTAAGGGTCACCACAGCAGATCATCTGTTTCCATTTCTTCCTGTCCTCTGCATCTTGCTCTGTCACACCAACCTCCTGCATGTCCTCTCTCACCACATCCATAAACCTTATCTTAGACCTTCCTCTTTACCTGTTAACTGGTAGCTTCATCCTTAGCATCTTTTTTCCCCAATATACTCAGCATCCCTCCTCAGCACATGTCCAAACCAACGTAATCTTGCCTCTCTGGCTTTGTCTCCCAACCTTCCAACCTGGGCTGACCCTCTAATATACTTATTCCTAATCCTGTCCACCCTCGTCACACCCAGTGTAAATCTTAACATCTTTAACTCTGCCACATCCAGCTCTAACTCATGCCTTTTTGTCAGTACCACTGTCTCCAACCCATATAACATAGCTGGTCTCACTACCCCCTTGTAGACCTTCCCTTTCACTCTTACTGGTACTCGTCTGTCACAAATCACTCCAAACACTCTTCTCCACCCACTCCATCTTGCCTGCACTCTCTTCCACACCCACCATTACTCTGAACTATTGATCCCAAGTATTTAAACTCATCCACCTTCACCACCTCTACTCCTTGCATCCTCACCATTCCTCTATCCTCCGTCTCATTCACACACATATATTCTGTCTTAGTCCTGCTGACCTTCATTCCTCTTCTCTCTAGAGCATATCTCCATCTCTCCAGGGTCTCCTCCACCTGTTCCCTACTCTCCCTACAGATCACAATGTCATCTGCAAACATCATAGTCCACGGGGACTCCTGTCTGATCTCGTCTGTCAACCTGTCCATCACCATTGCAAATAAGAAAGGGCTCAGAGCTGATCCTTGATGTAATCCCACCTCCACCTTAAATGCATCCATCACTCCCACTGCAGACCTTACCGCTGTCACACTACCCTCGTACATATCCTGTACCACTCTTACATACCTCTCTGACACTCCCAACTTCCTCATACAATACCACAACTCCTCTCTAGGCACCCTGTCACATGCTTTCTCTAAGTCTACAAAAACACAATGCAACTCCTTCTGACCTTCTCTGTACTTCATCAACACGCTTAGAGCAAACATCGCATCTGTAGTGCTCTTTCCCGGCATGAAACCATACTGCTGATCACTAATCATTGCCTCCCTTCTAACCTAGCTTCCACTACTCTTTCCCATAACTTCATGCTGTGACTGATCAATTTAATCCCTCTGTAGTTACTATAGCTCTGCACATCACCCTTATTCTTAAAAATCGGTACCAAAACAATTTTTCTCCATTCCTCTGGCATCCCCTCACTTTCCAAAATTTCATTAAACAATCTAGTTAAAAACTCCACTGCCATTTCACCTAAACACCTCCATGCTTCCACAGGTATGTCATCTGGACCAACAGCGTTTCCATTCTTCATCCTCTTCATAGTTATCCTTACTTCCTCCTTGCTAATCCATTGCACTTCATGATTCACTATCCCCACATCATCCACCCTTCTCTCCCTCTCATTCTCTTCATTCATCAACCCCGCAAAGTACTCTTTCCATCTCCTCAATGCACTCTCCTCACTTGTGAGTATGTTTCCCTCATTATCCTTTATCACCTTTACTTGCTGCACATCTTTCCTAGCTCGGTCCCTCTGTCTAGCCAATTGGTACAGGTCCTTTTCTCCCTCCTTAGTATCCAACCTTTCATACAACTCTTTATATGCCTTATCCTTAGCCTTTGCCACCTCTCTTTGCCATGCACCTCATCTCCTTATACTCCTGTCTACTTTCTTCATCTCTCTGACAATCCCACTTCTTCTTTGGCAACCTCTTCCTCTGTAAGACAGGTTAAAATAACAAATAAAAGAAAAATGAGCTGTTCTGCTACTGCACAAAATAGCAGCAAGATATGATCACATAAGAAGTGCTTCGACGGATTAGTTCCTCACCTAGAAAGCAGCAGCTTCAGCTAGTGGACTCATCTGATGAGCATAGACTTTCAGCTTGAATATTAACAGTTATGCTTTATATAAAAATAAACTACTAGTACAAAGCACGAAGGGCTGAGGCAATATGTACGGATAGCTACTGATTTCAAAGAAAGATAAGGCTGCAGGGGGCATCTGAATAGGTAGGGATAATTGAAATTGGTAGGGCTACACTGGCTGAAGTTAGCTTTGAATATGTTTACAGTTTTAACTAATTCATCACTTACCACTGCTAAATACTTGCCCTTCAGCAATAATGTTTTACATATTATATGATGGCACATTTTATTTACTTTGTATTTGTAGCATAACTCTGCCATTACACTTTATTTACTGTTACTTCAGTGTTATGGTCCTCTCATTTAGTTTGCAGATTGAAGTTGGTTAGGCTTGATCAATGCTCTACTTGTGTAAACAAATTCAGATAAATAAATACACTTTATTCTACATACATACGCTTTAAATACTGTCCCATTATCTCTGACAGAGTACCGTTGATGTGCATAAAACCCCGACACCCTAGTCTAAGATGGAAAGGTCTGACATTTGGCAGCCAGTCTGGTGGGGGGGATTGTAGGCTGCAGTAAATGTGGGAAGAGTACTAGCCAAGGGTATGTAAAACTGGATTAAGAGTAATAGGTAAGAATGAGCTTGGCATCAGTGCACATGATGGGGCTACTCACAGTGTAAGAAAACTTGTTAAAAGTAGGAATAAAAGAAGGCCGGGACAAGGGTTATTAGTATCCAGTGAATGAAACAGACAGATTCTTTGGAACGAGAGATAGTTCATCTGTCCACCTGACAAAAAAGTAATAATAGATAACATTTTCCACAAAAGCTGGTATTTCTTTTATCGGAGATTGTCTCATAAATGCTGACAAGGAGCTGGTGATATTAGCTTGCTGGACTGAAGATCCAGCACTATTTTAAATGTTCATGGAAAAAAAAGCAGAAGGACAAAGGCTGTTTTTACACTTTTGTCTTGTTTTTTAATTGTAGCAACCACAAGTCTTATTTTGCCCTGTCCAAACTGTCCTGTGAATTGCTAACCCATGCATACTTGGAATGGATGCTACAAATAAAGAAATAAAAGTACCAAGGTGAAGTCACAGCCAACACAAATTAAATTGGGTGACTACCATGCTAGTCACTATGTATCAGTGCCCCTGCCTACCCTCCTGATGTCATCCTTTGACTTATTGGCAAGCTTACACATTGGCTCAGCAGTCAGAACAATCAAAACTGAGTACATTTAATGCTTAACTACATTGTATGTGCTGAACTAAAATAAGTTATTCTGATAAGCATACCTCTTAACTGTTCAGATTTTCCCAAATTGCCTAGATTTTTCCTTCAATTTTTGGTCTACTCCTCATAATTTTTTTTTCAGGAAAAAAACATTGGGATGATCTAATGATTCAAGTCACTAAATAATGATATAAATTTGACTTTCAGACTTTGTATCCTTCAGAGCAATGCATATTAACACAAATTCTGTTATTCTAGCAACTAAGTCTATAAGAGCAGTATCTAAACATGTCCCTATTTTTTGGGCCTTTTTACCCCCATCATGTCAAGCTTTGTCCAAATTTCTTGTGATAAAATGTTGAGAGGTGTGCTGATAAGGATTTTGTCAGTAGTCTCACTTTGATCCCTAGTTTTGCTCTGTTCTGGACTGAAAAACAAAAAGTCATCTGAATGCACAAACTTCAGTTTTTACCTGAAGTCTTATACTGTTAAATCAGCAGCACTTACATGTTAAATAAACTGTAGAGTAACAGCTGCTACATCTGTAGCATCTAGTCACATCCCTTGTAATTCAGGCTTATAGTTGTTTCAGATACAAGATTTAAGCAAGTAGCAATAACCTTAAGGGTGGAAGCATTCTGTGATGGTGATTCAAAGAAGAGATATGTGTCGGTGCAGGTGTTGGTACAAGTGAAGATGTGCCACTGTTCTGCTGAGCTGTACTAAGTGAATGCCTGGTGGACTTGGGCAGGGATTTTGTTTTTGACCTCCTCAGCATGTTGGTTTGTTGTGAGAATGCTGTTTAATGATAACAAATGATGTGAACAGAGGTGCTTCCAACTTAAATAAGTAATTATATCCCTCACAGATGGTGTTAGTGGAGTCTAGAAATAAAGGGCTGTCAGTAAACAAAAAGCAGTTGCTCTACCTCCTGAACAATTCTGGTGCTAGGAAACTGCTAAGGAAAAAAGTACGAGCTCGCTGAGTCTCCATGATAGGAAGAGGTAAAAGGTTGGTATAGTGATGTGAAAATGGGGAAACAAGTAGACTATCCCATCAGGTATAGATGGAGCAAAGTGTAGGAAAAACATGGAGAAGTGGATTAGGAGCATGATCATGAGCGATAGGTAAATGCTGAAAGAACATGTCACGGGACTGCAAAACATTGTAGCAATTGGAATCACGCCAGACAGTAAGTAATGAGGTTCGGTAGGAGAGAGCCTTAAACAACAGGTAATATAGTGCAGCAGAGACAGTAGGTAATGAGGTGCAGTTGGAGAGAGCCTTAGCCGGCAGGTAAGATAGTGCAGCAGAGACAGTAAGTAATGAGGTATGGTAGGAAAGAGCCTTAAATAACAGGTAATGTAGTGCAGCAGAGACAGTAAGTAATGAGATGCGGTAGGAATGAGTCTTAAACAACAGGCAATGTAGTGCAGAAGAGACAGTAAGCAATGAGATGCAGTAGGAGAGAGCCTTAACCAACAGGTAATGTAGTGCAGCAGAGACAGTAAGTAATGAGGTGTGGTAGGTGAGAGCCTTAACTGGCAGGTAATGTAGTGCAGAAGAGACAGTAAGTAATGAGGTGCGTTAGGAGAGAGCCTTAAACAACAGGTTATATAGTGCAGCAGAGACAGTAAGTAATGTGGTGCAGTAAGAGAGAGCCTTAAACAACAGGTAAGATAGTGTAGCAGAGACAGTAAGTAAAAAGGTGGGTTGGAGAGAACCTTATCCAACAGGTAAGATAGTGCAGCAAAGACAGTAAGTAATGAGATACGGTAAGAGAGCCAAAAACAACAGGTAATATAGTGCAGCAGAGATAGTAAGTAATGAGATGCGGTAAGAGAGCCTAAAACAACAGGTAATATAATGCAGCAGAGACAGTAAGTAATGAGATGCGGTAGGAGAGAGCCTTAAACAACAGGTACTATAGTGCAGAAGAGACAGTAAGTAATGAGGAGTGGTAGGAGAGAGCCTTAAATAACAGGTAATATAGTGCAGCAGAGACAGTAAGTAATAAGGTGCGGTTTGAGAGAGCCTTAAACAACAGGTAATATAGTGCAGCAGAGACAGTAAGTAATGTGGTGCAGAAGGAGAGAGCCTTAAACAACAGGTAACATAGTGCAGCAGAGACAGTAAGTAATGAGGTGCGGTAGGAGAGACCCTTAAATAACAGGTAATATAGTGCAGCAGAGACAGTAAGTAATGTGGTGCAGAAGGAGAGAGCCTTAAACAATAGGTAATATAGTGCAGCAGAGACAGTAAGTAATGAGGTGCGGTAGGAGAGACCCTTAAATAACAGGTAATATAGTGCAGCAGAGACAGTAAATAATGAGGTGTGGTAACAGAGAGCCTTAACCGGCAGGTAAGATAATGCAGCAGAGACAGTAAGTAATAAGGTGGGTTGGAGAGAGCCTTAACCAACAGGTAATATAGTGCAGCAGAGACAGTAAATAATGAGGTGTGGTAGGAGAGAGCCTTAAATAACAGGTAATGTAGTGCAGCAGAGACATAATGAGATGCGGTAGGAGTGAGTCTTAAACAACAGGCAATGTAGTGCAGAAGAGACAGTAAGCAATGAGATGCGGCAGGAGAGAGCCTTAACCAACAGATAATGTAGGGCAGCAGAGACAGTAAGTAATGAGGCGTGGTAGGTGAGAGCCTTAAATAACAGGTAATATAGTGCAGCAGAGACAGTAAGCAATGTGGTGCGGTAGGAGAGAGCCTTAAACAACAGGTAATATAGTGCAGCAGAGAAAGTAAATAATGAGGTGTGGTAGGAGACAGCCTTAACTGGCAGGTAAGATAATGCAGCAGAGACAGTAAGTAATAAGGTGGGTTGGAGATAGCCTTAACCAACAAGTAATATAGTGCAGCAGAGACAGTAAGTAATGAGGTGCATTAGGAGAGAACGTTAAACAACAGGTAATGTAGTACAGCAGAGACAGTAAGTAATGAGGTGTGGTAGGAGAGAGCCTTAACCGGCAGGTAAGGTAGTGCAGCAGAGACAGTAAGTTATGAGGTGCGTTAGGAGAGAGCCTTAAACAACAGGTAATGTAGTGCAACAGAGACAGTAAGTAATGAGGTGCGTTAGGAGAGAGCCTTAAATAACAGGTTATATAGTGCAGCAGAGAGAGTAAGTAATTTGGTGCAGAAAGAGAGAGCCTCAAACAACAGGTAAGATAGTGCAGCAGAGACAGTAAGTAAAAAGGTGGGTTGGAGAGAGCCTTAACCAACAGGTAAGTTAGTGCAGCAGAGACAGTAAGTAATGAGGTTAGGTAAGAGAGAGCCTTAAACAGCAGGTAATATAGTGCAGCAGAGACAGTAAGTAATGAGGTGCATTAGGAGAGAGCCTTAAACAACAGGTAATGTAGTGCAGCAGAGACAGAAAGTAATGAGGTGTGGTAGGAGAGAGCCTTAATCGGCAGGTAAGATAATGCAGCAGGGACAGTAAGTAATGAGGTGTGGTAGGAGAGAGCCTTAACTGGCAGGTAAGATAGTGCAGCAGAGACAGTAAGTAATGAGATGCGGTAGGTGAGAGCCTTAAACAACAGGTAATATAGTGCAGCAGTGACAGTAAGTAATGATTGGTGGTAGGAGAGAGCCTTAAATAACAGGTAGTATAGTGCAGCAGAGACAGTAATTAATGAGGTGTGGCAGGAGAGAGCCTTAAACAGGTAAGATAGTGCAGCAGAGACAGTAAGTAATGAGGTGTGGTAGAAAAGAGCCTTAAATAACAGGTAGTATAGTGCAGCAGAGACAGTAAGTAATGTGGTGTGGTAGGAGAGAGACCTAAACAACAGGTAAGATAGCGTAGCAGAGACAGTAAGTAATGAGGTGTGGCAGGAGAGAGCATTAAACAAGAGGTAATATAGTGCAGCAGAGACAGTAAGTAATGAGGTGTGGTAGGAGAGAGCCTTAAATAACAGGTAATATAGTGCAGCAGAGACAGTAAGTAATGAGATGTGGTAGGGGAGAGCCTTAAGTAACAGGTAATATAGTGCAGCAGAGACTGTAAGTAATGAGGTGTGGTAGGAAAGAGCCTTAAACACAGGTAATATAGTGCAGCAGGGACAGTAAGTAATGAGGTGTGGTAGGAGAGAGCATTAAACAACAGGTAATATGGTGTAGCAGAGACAGTAAGTAATGAGATACGGTAGTGGAGAGCCTTAAATAACAGGTAATAAAGTGCAGCAGAGACTGTAAGTAATGAGGTGTGCTAGGAGAGAGCCTTAAACAACAGGTAATATAGTGCAGCAGAGACTGTAAGTAATGAGGTGTGGTAGGAGAGAGCCTTAAACAACAGGTAATATAGTGCAGCAGAAACAGTAGGTAATGAGGTGTGGTAGGAGAGAGCCTTAAACAACAGGTAATATAGTGCAGCAGAGACAGTAAGTAATGTGGTGCGGTATAAGAGCGCTTTAAACAACAGCTAATATAGTGCAGCAGAGACAGTAAGTAATGAGGTGTGGTAGGAGAGAGCCTTAAGCAACAGGTAATATAGTGCAGCAGAAACAGTAAGTAATGAGATGCGTTACGAGCGAGCCTTAAATAACAGGTAATATAGTGCAGCAGAGACTGTAAGTAATGAGGTGTGGTAGGAGAGAGCCTTAAACAACAGGTAATATAGTGCAGCAGCGACAGTAAGCAATGAGATGCAGTAGGAGAGAGCCTTAAACAACAGGTAATGTAGTGCAGCAGAGACAGTAAGTAATGAGGTGCGTTAGGAGAGAGCCTTAAACAACAGGTAATATAGTGCAGCAGAGACAGTAAGTAATGAGGTTAGGTAAGAGAGAGCCTTAAACAACAGGTAATATAGTGCTGCAGAGACAGTAAGTAATGAGATACGGTAAGAGACAGCCTTAAATAACATGTAATATAGTGCAGCAGAGACAGTAAGTAATAAGGTACGGTAAGAGACAGCCTTAAACGACAGGTAATATAGTGCAGCAGAAACAGTAAGTAATGAGGTGTGGTAAGAGACAGCTTTTAACAACAGGTAATATAATGCAGCAGAGACAGTAAGTAATGAGGTATGGTAGGAGAGAGCCTTAAACAACAGGTAATATAGTGCAGCGGAGACAGTAAGTAATGAGGTGTGGCAGGAGACAGCCTTAGACAACAGGTAATATAGTGCAGCAGAGACAGTAGGTAATGAGATGTGGTAGGTGAGAGCCTTAAACAACAGATAATATAGTGCAGCAGAGACAGTAAGTAATGAGGTGTGGCAGGAGAGAGCCTTAAACAACAGGTAATATAGTGCAGCAGAAACAGTAAGTAATGAGGTGTGGTAGGAGAGAGCCTTAAATAACAGGTAATATAGTGCAGCAGAGACCGTAAGTAATGAGGTGTGGTAGGAGACAGCCTTAAACAACAGGTAATATAGTGCAGCAGAGACAGTAAGTAATGAGGTGTGGTAGGAGACAACCTTAAACAACAGGTAATATAGTGCAGCAGAGACAGTAAGTAATGAGATGTGGTAGGAGACAGCCTTAAATAACAGGTAATATAGTGCAGCAGAGACAGTAAGTAATGTGGTGTGGTAGGAGAGAGCCTTAAATAACAGGTAATATAGTGCAGCAGAGACATTAAGTAATGAGGTGTGGTAGGAGAGAGCCTTAAACAGCAGGTAATATAGTGCAGCAGAGACAGTAAGTAATGAGGTTCGGTAGGAGAGAGCCTTAAACAACAGGTAATATAGTGCAGCAGAGACAGTAAGTAATGAGGTGTGGCAGGAGAGAGCCTTAAACAACAGGTAATATAGTGCAGCAGAGCACCTCAGTGGACAGCAACTCTCCCTTTGACAGTAAGTAACCATAGATACACTGGAAAACATACAGAAACAAACATGTCAGTAGTAAATTCATGCAGTAACATGCAACTCCAGTACAGTACCCACAAAAAAAAACTTCAAAAAGAATAAAAACAGTGTAAACAAGTTTAACATGAAATAGTAATGTGTTACCTTACTGAATACTAGCAAAACTAAGCAGTACCCTGAACTTGGATAAAACTTATGGAGTCGTTCAGGTAACTTATTTTTTTTAATTCAGATCACTGTGTACTTGATTTACAAGTCAGAGTTCTAGATGTGCTGTGTTACCTATCAAAGCACAGCAGTTTGACATTACAGCAGCAGTCGGACATTCCTCTTCTGCTGATGGAATAACTTCACTAGACCCTACCAGCAGCCTTTCATTCCTATTCCAAGTATAGCAGTCCCAGTAATGACTTTTTAACAGTCTTATCCAATTGTATTTTTGTTTCTACATTCATCCCGACGTTTACATTATTGTCATTATTGCCAGTTTTAATATTTGACTATTTCAAAGTTAAGTCTGGCTTTAGAGCCATGCTCCTGTCCTTAAAAAATTTAATAGACATTGCAGAACGAAGCACTCTGCCAGTACTCAGCTGGTGTCATGTTAGGAACAATGCAGGAACTTCCCTAATATTATTTATAATATTTTGAGGATATCTTCTCTGTTTGTAAAACTATAAAATCATCTTCAAGCATGTTCAGCACTAGTACATTTGAGGCATGGTCATCCCTCTCCTGGAGCAGTTTGTTTGATTCTTGCTTTTCAGAAAGTCTTTCCTTCATATCCTATTTTTGCTTTACATTGTTTTAAAATGAAAATGTTAATTATGTCATAGCTTTCCCTAAACACACACACACACACACACACACACGCACACACACACACACACACACACACACACACACACACACACACACACACACACACACACACACACACAGTGTGTGACTTTGGGATTAAAGATGTTTCCAAACTTAACACATGACTACATCAGTCTGTTTATTCTTTGAAGAGTATTTATCTTTGATAACATGACAAAAAAAATCAAAGGCAAAGCCAAGAACCAAAGAAATTAGTATCAGATGAAATCAGAAAAGTAATGATTTAGATGCAGACTCATCAATATTGCCCAAAGACTTAAAAAAGTGATTTGATTAAATGATCCCTAACCGGGAAAAGCCGAAAGACACAAACAATTTATTGTGCATTAGTCTGGGTAGCTTAGGAAAATTATTTTTGATAAACACATGGCAAACCAGAAACCATGCTAAAATGTGCAAAATAAGGCAAAACGTATTTTAACAAAATGCATCAGTCTGCACAGAGGCAACTAAATACTGACGTACACCTTTCATTAGTTGTGTTTACCTGAACTTCAGAGCAGAACATGGGTTCACAGATTCTTACCAATCTTACAGCCAAGAGGACCACCAGGAAACATAGCCCCATCATCCAGCATTGGTAGAACTGTAACACTGTCCACTATAAGCAGATTTTTCCATACATATCCCAGGCAGAAATTTGAGATTACCTATTCAGCCATCCAGACTAGTTTCAAAAGTTACTAAGAAAATATTTTGCATGATATGTAAGGGCATATTATGCCAGAGATGTAAAGTACATTAGGTTAGGTACCTATCGTACCATCGGCTGTTGTTGATGTGTTAGTATAAAGTTAGGTTTCTAGACTGGTTGTTTGCTATACCACTCCTTCTATTTAGGTGATTAAGTCCAAGGAGCTTGGGGTCATTCCTATCATCGAAGGCTAATCAGAAAACAGTGCTTAGGTGTCTGTACAATACTAAGCACAGGGGCAGGTTGTTTAGGCTGTCGGTATAAATAAGGGTACTGAGACATGAATTGTTGTTGACGAGGAAATATTGAGGTTTGTGGAGTTGCTTTAAGTGCTTATTGAGATTTATGACAAGTGGGAATTATACTCAATGATGGCTCAAATAAGGAAGGAATACAATGAGACTGTAACTTATTTGGACCTCCAGGAGACACCATGAAAGATAAGTTGCACAAGGAGGAAGGAGTTTCTAACCACCACAGATACGGTGGACAAGGGAGAGTCTGTTGTCAACACAGGTAGTCAAGTCCATAACAAATGTGTCAGACTTAAGTGGACCGTTAAATGTATAATAAGTGGTACTGATGCTAGATTTGCCAAAGGAAACAATGATGCATTTCGTGTCACTGAGTGTGAGCATCCCCCCCCCCCCACTGAAGAATTTGAGAGTCAGAATGGAGTTTGTTAACTGTCTCCAGTTTGCAACCATCAGCAAACTTAGGCATAGTCCACTGATATCAGCTTTCATACCAAACTCCTGATCTTAATGGCAGGGGTTCAACCTATCAAGTGAGTTATGCAAGGGTTAAGGCTGAGTTCTACAGAAAGGAATTAAATTGTACACCATATGGATCTGTGATCTGGTTAGCTTAGCTCAGTCAGTCATGCAAGTTCATAACAGCAGTTGAGGCTCGGGATGGCCTCTAATATGAGACTGCCATATTTGCCAGCCTATGCACCCATCCAATCATCAAGATTTTTTTGAAGAGTGCTAATGAGGAGCTTTGTTTGATATAGATAGGTAGTTTGTTCCAGAGTATGGGAAGACTCTGGGACAGGAATCTATCCCTCCAGCATGTTCTGTTTATTGTGGTGACAAGGTTTAGGTCCCTAGAGTGTGTAGCTCGGAGGGATTGGGAATTCTTTAAGTGGAGCATGTCCAACAGCTCTGGGTTTGACATAGCTTTGTATGTTAGGATGAGATCGCCTCTGAGTAGGTGATATGTGGTGGAGTAAAGATGGAGTTTTCTGAGACGGTCTGCATAGGGCATCTGTTTGAGGCTGGTAATCCTCTTTGTGAGATATTTCTGCGGCCTTTCCAGTTGTTGTAGATGTCTTGTGAGGTACATACCAAAAGGGGCGCTGTATTCTATAATGGGACTAATGAGTGATGAGTAGAGGGGAACAATGACTTCTTTTTTCCCAGATGAGAAACCTTTTGTGATGAGGTCTGCCACATAGAAGGATTTCCTGACTACTGTGGCGATGTGATTATCAAAGGAGAGTCTACTGTTCACCTGTGTCCCAAGGTCTCTTATCACACTTTCGGTGTTAAGCAGACTACCACCTCTGTGGTAGTTCATGGATACAGAGTTTTTGCCAAAAGGGATGACAATGCACTTTTTAGCATTGAGCTTGAGGCCATGGCTTTGACACCAGGCATCTGTCTCAGTGAGGCCCTTTTGTAGGATGAACCTGGTTCATATGTCAGTTTGCAGCATCTCAACTTTAGAGTTCTGTGTAGCCTTTGGAAATGAAAAACGGACCAGATAACTGTTATACTTTACGGGTTAATTGATTTGAGTCTGCACTTACGTGTTTCTGTCGTGACCATTTCAATCACTTTGAATGGGATTTTCCAAGAGTATTTTCATAATTTCAGAATGGTTTGAACCTTCTTTAAAGCTGGTGCCATTTGAAATTACAGCTTTGTACCTTAAAAGAAGTCTGCGTTTAAACATGATTCTAAAAAATGTTAAGGTTTGTTTCCAAATGTTTGTTTTTTTCCAGGGTGATATTTCCCTTAACCTTCAGAAAACTACTAATGGTTATTTCCCCTGTCTTTTGGGGGTTTCTGTCATGTAACCCTTATGCAACCTATGAGCTATTTAAACATGGATTTATCATTATTTAGTTCATAAAACCATTTTGATTTAGATCCAATGCTTGTTTGGTATGCTGAATTTTGGGTCGATATGTTATATTCATATTCTAAAGCTTTATATTTTTTTATCTGCTCTTTTTCAAAATATTTTTTTGCATTTACTTAGTTACTGAAATTTTCCTTCACAGGGCTTCCTTACATATCATTTCTGACAAAGTCCCTTGAAAATTGTCAAGCTCCATCTCATTCCAAAACATTCTTAATGCACTGATTCTTACACGGTTATTATGTACTCTACTTGTGAAAATATGGCTATTTCGTGTAACTTCTGAAAAATTTTAATTTTTAGCCCAAATTTTTTTCCGCTTCATGCTGAAGTAATCAAAAGTCAACTCATTTCTGCAAGACATTTCTCACCGGTGCTATTTAATGTGCTTTGGAGGACACATCTTCAGTACAGGTTTTAGTGTGTTTCAAAATCAATTTTTTTTAATATGGTTTTTTTTTGGGTTTTTTTTTTCCCCAAAACCTATCAAAAATTCATGTACTTCTATTCTTAAACGCTTTAACATTACATTGTCTCATACATTAAATAGGGATAAAATACTTGCAAAAAAGGTATGCATAAAAGTAGTGCATCATTCAAAAGTGCATAGTTCATAAAGCTTTAATGTTCCATGCCACACAAAATTTCTTGTCAAGGCCGATGCATAAACTTTAAATTTCAATTAATAATTTTTGTTCAATGCCAAGTTAAAACCGTTAAGGGTTCAGTGATTAAACATAATTTTGTTAAACAACATTTGTCTGATGCTCATGTGACAATAGGCCAGGGGGCCAAAACAAGGGCAGGTTAGGGTTGAAAGGAGTGTAAGAAGTGAAAAACCCTTTAAGGCAATCCGGGAAAAGTTAAACTGAAAGGGAACCATACAAATACACGGACTGGGTGGAATAGCTAAAAAGATGAAGGTAGGAAATGAGGAAATTTTGGGGGAAGGAGAAAAAACCCGTTGGAGGCCGTTAACTGCAGAAAGGACTCATTGGAAAGAGTCATTCTAAAAAGTCATGAACCCAAAAAAAGGTGAATGTTACACACCAAAAGGCTTTGGGCCCTTTGGAAAGTACCCGATGAAAAATATAAAATATGTTTTTCGGCAACGGATTTTCCCCGGGGGAAAACGTTTGCGCTGTTCTTAAAGAAGGAAACCCAAAATGTGGGTTTGCAAACTAATGTTTCCCGGGAGCGCAAACCAAAAGGAATGAATTTTGCTAAGGGAACTGGTTAAGCCATGTACTCATTAGTAGGCAATCTCTAATGAGGAGGAAGGAACAACAGAAATTTAAAATGGGGAAGCTAGAGGGTAAGGAACTGGGGGAGGAAAAAATGGGAAGGGGGAATTCACAGGGAATGGTGGGAAAACCCAGCTTACCTGAACAGAAGTGCAGGAGTTCATAAAGAGGGCCACTGAAAGCAGGAAAGTAAAAAAAGGGGAAGTGAACTGAACCAACCCCAAAGTTTTTCCCGTGAAAGAGCTGTTTCCCCAGGGGGAAGGCAGTGGTCCCGAAACCCCACAGTGGGAGAGGGGAGATGAAACAGGCCCGGGTCCTTGGGCATCTGATATGTTGGAGGTTTTGAGAGTAAAAAGGGTTTGGCGGGTCTAGCAAATTTTTGATTTAAACCGTAACAGAACAGGAACCCACTAGGTTCGAAGTATGGTTGTCCCCTAAGGAAACAGAAAGGAAAAAGCCCCAAATTGGGAAGTAGGGGATAACGCTGAGCTAGGGTAAAACCCAATTAAAAGCAGGCAATTCCGGGCAAAATTTTTTTCCCCAGCCCAGTTAAAACCGCAAACATCTCAAAAATTTCAAAACCCTGAAGGACGGGTGCAATAGAAGGAAAACTGAAAAAGCAACCAAGCGGGTGAGGGGGCCTACTTAAAAGGGCTTCACTTCCCGGGGGTGGTAAAATGCAAGGGCCCAAAAAAAGTGGGGCGGGGAGTGAAACCCCGGGGTTCCCACCAGGGGTTTACGAGCTGGAGAAGTGGCCAATGGGGACAACCCGCAGAAAATTGTTGAGTGTGCAGGAGCCTCCCAAAACCCAAACAGGGGGAACCCACCCAAAGGAAAACCAAAAATTGGGCCAAGAAACACAACAGGAAATTAGACCCCTGGGTTTGGGGGGTTCACAGGCATGGTTCCGGGTCTACCCCATTTGGAGCCTTGTCACACATGTCTATCAGGGTTATTTCCCAATGCCCTATTTTTTCCCAAAATGCACCCCAGCAAAGGGCGGAAACCCAATTAAAAAGGGCCACACAGGCAAAAGGACCGGAGGGCCCCTGGGCCTCCAAAAGGCAAGGGCTTCCCCATAATGCCGGCCTGGGACCCCCGGGGGCATAAAATAAGGGTTTTGGGGGGCCCCGGGGAAATTATCCCTTCCACTCCATTTGACGGGTGCCAATTTTTGCCAAGGGCTCCCAAAGGGACAAGTGGGGATGGGTGAAAGGACCCCGGGGCAGCCCCCACCGAAAAAAACCATAACAGGAACCCATAATAGGCAAACAAAACCTGTAATTACCCTTTTGGGCTGCCAATAGGGCCGTGTCTGACACATTGGGGGAAGTTGCAGTAAAACCAACAAGCCCCCAAAATTGTCAGGTTGGGCATGCTACATAAATGATTGCAAACCACCTGCAGGGGCAGGGGCCCCAACAGCCCCCCCTTTGGAAGGCCAAAGGCGGCGTACCCAGAGGCAATGAGCCTGCCCAGTAGCAAAACCCCCATAGGCCCTCAAGGAAAGAAAAACTACCATACAGGGCCAGAAAAATTGGGAATGAAACCCCGAAAATTAAAAACCAGGGTCCTAAAAGAACACCGCCTAAAACAGCCCCCAAATTAAGGTCACCCGGGGGGGCCCCCTGCAGCACCCCAGGAAAACCCAAAAAGGGAAGGGTAACACCAAGAAATGCAAATAACCCACCTTTTTCCCCCCCAACAAAAAGCCACATGGAAAAAAAGGTAAAATACAATAAGGGCCTGAAGTAATGCGTTAGAAAAGGGAACCAAAGGCGGCTGGGATTGGGAATGACATGATAACCACCCAATCCCTACTGAAATCCCCAGATACGGAAAGGTTTCAGCCCCAACACATGGAATACCCATTCAAAACAAAACCCAACATGGTTCTAAAAGGGGGTAAAAACCCTGGATGTTTTCCCCCCAAACAGTGTACAGGCAAGATTGGAAGTGAAAACCCCACGGTAAGAAAAAACCATTGGTAATAAAACGGGGAAAACCCCACCCCACCCTCATACCAGGTAACACTAAATTGTGACGCCCAAAACATGGAAAACCACAAAAGGGGGTGACGGGAAGAAATGGGAAACCAAAAACCCATGTTTACCAAAAAAGAAGCAGCAGGAATAGCCATGGAAATCGGCTAAAACTCCAAATAGCCTCGCAGACTCGGGCCAATCCGGGCTCACCGGCCATTAAACCATGAAAATGGGCCCAACCACTTTAAAAGCAAACTAAAAAAGAATACACCAGAGATAACTAGCACCAACACATGGAAATACCCAAATCCATAAACCAAAACCCCAAGGAACAATTTTAACCCCCACAAAGTAAGCATACAGTAAACCACAACATTACTAAATCAAATGGAAGTGTCCCTATTAAACCAAAATTGAGTAACACCGGATTCACACTACAGGGGGGGGAACCACATAAAAACATTTTAAACATAGTTCCACCCTAAACCCAAAAATTTAAACCACAAAACCCGGCAGGCAAATTAAACACACCACAAACAGATCCCCAAATAAACACACCCAAAAACCTTAAACAACACAAATCAACAACACAAATGTTAAAAACAGCACGGCAGGGGAAAAACCTTTCCAAAACCCATGAAGAGTGAGGAAGTACCACATGTGGCCCAAACAAAAAAGGGAAGAACAGAAAGGGTAGGAACTTTAGGTCCCACAAAATCCACTAACCACCCACAACAGGTAACCAGAACCAGAGAATGTGCATCCAAGTCCACGAAACCAATAATCTTAGTAAATGAACCAGGGATCCCGGGGTTGACCCAAACTCATCTGTCAACCAATCAAAGAAGGAACCACATAAAACCACAAACCACCCCCTAACCTACACAACAAAAACCACCATAAAAAGAATTTCGCTTAATTCAAAAAACCCCACACCGAGCCTAAGCGTACAGAAACCAACTTAACTGCCGGGAACTGAAAACCTGGTCCAAAAGCCCAAGGAGAAGGAAAACAACACCAACCCGGGAAAAAAAGGTGGAAAGGAAAAAAGGGGTTTTCCCTACCAGCCAAAAAGGAAGGGGGAATAAGCTGCCTGAGGTTTCCCAAGGGAAAACAAAGTCGCAGGTCCCCCAAAGCGCAGATATGATCACCCAAGCCATCTGGTGTAATCCCCAAATGTTTTGGCCAACAAAAAGAAAAAGGAGGTTGAGTTTTCCAGGCGAAGACACCCTGTGCCGGGTAACCCCTCCCCAAGAAGAGCACATCCCCAAACACAAATGTATGTTAAAACGGGCCTTTTACAGCTGTCAGCCAAGAAATTTTTCCGAGACACCCAACCCAAAGCCGGGACAGGGATGGTCCCACCTCCCCGGGCCCAAATACTGGAAAAACCTTTGTCCAAGAGTACGGGGGACCAAGGAAAGGCCCCCAACCCTGGGAAACATAAGTGGTAGAAATTTTGGGAATCTGACCAATCCAGAGGTTAAACTCAAATAAACCCGAGGCACTTCCCATGGGAAACTTGTTCCCTTCGGGCCCAAACCTGTCAAGCCTATATGGAAACCATACTGGAACCAAAATTTGGGAAGGCCCCAAACCCCACCAAAAATAAAGGGGATATCCATATGCGCCCCCCAAAACCAGAAACTGACATGCACAAGCAGCACAACCCATTGTTTTCTTTTGTAAAACTGCAACGGGTTGGCATGCAAAACCACAAAACAAAAAAACCCCGGAATCCGAAGCACTAACAATAATGAAAAAATTTCCGGAAGGGACAAAATTTAACCCATGGGTTTAAAACCCCCAAGAAAAAAGGATTCCCAACCTGGGGCAAGCACATCCCCCTCAACAAAATTGCCAATGTGGAAAAAGACTGATACTGGCCCCACTGGGTTCACACCAACAGAGGCATGGTTAAAGGGCCTTTTTCCCCCCATAACAGTCAAGACCAATGGGAGGTACCAAGGCCGGGCAGTAAACCCTCAAAGTTCCCCACAACAGGAAAAGGGTTAAATAAAGGCTTACCCCTGGGTGGGAACCCCCAGTTGGGCATCACAATCCCTCCAAGACAAGTTTTTACAACCTTTCCAACACAAAAAGGGACATCCAACCCAGGTAAAACCCAAAACAGAGTAAAAATTTAAAACCCAACACTTGAAATAAGTTTGGCGGGAGGGACAGATCATACCCAAAGGCCCCACACCAGAAAAGGATTTCCTGTGGCGGGGCCCCCAGGGAACCCCAAAGGGGAAAAATTGCCAATAATACGAATGTGGGGTTCCCCATTGTCCCAAAGACAGGGACAAAAGGGGTCATAAACCAAATTGCCTAGAAGGTCAAAACACCCACATCTGCAAGGCTTTTTGGGCCAGTGGAAGTAGTATGAACCCAAAACCCATGAAGACAATTGTACGGACCTAAGAAATCACGGCTTACCAACTGTGGTAGGAACCGGGGCTCAAAATTTGCCCAATAAACAGTATTAAACAATAAAAACACACCCCTAGGGAACTCCCCTGCTGCAGCAAAACCCGGGTTTTCAAAATATTCCCAGCAAATTCCCCTAATTGCAGAGGGGGTAACAGCCAACGCAAAGAAAACAGCAAAAAAGGTATGTGATGTGTCCTGGCGAGGAAATGGACCCCAAGAGTTGGTGCCCCCACCCAAATTGTAACCTTCCCAAGGATAGGCCCAAAACATGAAACAACTGGCCATAAAAAAAGGGGGTTTTCCAAATATCCAACCCCCCCCCAAAGGACCAAAAAGGGCCACACAGAAAATTAGATTCCCCGGCAAAAGGGCTAATTGGATATGATAGGCCCCCAACCACTGTGGTTTGTAACTGAAATTTCCCCCCCAAAAACAGGTTTACCCATTTGAACATCATTAAGGCCGGGGGTAAAAAGGGGGTAACGCTAGCTGGACAAATGTTCTGATTTCCAGGCAGTAATTTTTCACCACAAAATAACCATGTAGTAAGGGTTAAAACCGGCCAAAGGGAAAAACTACAGGTCAACTGCTCACCCCTGTGGGAAAAAAGAAGGGGCCCTCCCACAAGGTCCCCCCCCCCATTGTAACCCCAAAGGTATGGGCCCAAAATTGGGGCCTGGATAACAAATGCGGGGACAACAGCCCCCATACCAAGCGGGCCAAGCCCCCCAAAAGGGCCACCTAAAAAGACAACTTTTGCCATGCCATGTAGCAAGCAAATTTGCAGAATGTGAAGACAACCCCGGGAATACAAAAGGAAAAATTACCAAAGGGTTTAACCCAGAGGCACCCATTAAGTAAACCTGGGTACAAAAGGTGATAGAACCCTAAAGGGAAAAACCTTGGTGAGTGTTAGAAAATGACCTTACCCACAGGGGTTTGGCAGAGGTAGAAAGGAATACCCCTGCATTTTCCCCCATGGCAAAACCCGTTACAATGCCCTGTGGGAAAACCCCGGACCCCCCAATAAAAGGGTAAAGAACATCCAGGGTTTCCAAGACATGGGATCATGTGTTGGAAAAACCTTGAGCCAACTGACATCTACAGGAACTTGTGAAGGGCCCCCTTCCACCTGGAATAATGAAATGTCCCCTTGTAAATCTAAAGGCCGGGAACCCACACATGAAAGCCCTGAACCCCAGACACATACTAACAAGTTTTGGGATATATAAAAAAAGGACCCCCTGCAGAAAACCCCCTTAAAATCCCCAGGCACATATTAACCCCCTTTTGGGAACCGAGAGTGGGGGGGAGGTTGGGTACCCGGGGACACATTCAAGGTGAAAGGAAGGAAACCCCAAACCCAAATATGTTGGAAACCCCAGTTACAATTGGTCAAGGGAAAAAAACCACCCTTTGATAAATAGAGGGCAACAACATCCCCATGGAAAGGTCCCCCCTTTGGGAATCACAAAATTTGGAAAACCTGGTGTAGGTGGCCATATCAAAAATATGCAACAGGCAACCAAAACCCGGCATACCCAGGGGGCCACATAAATGCAAGGGGATAGGATAAGCCCGGATATGCCCCACATAAATACCCCAAGTTTATAGGAACAAGGGTTAGGCAATAAAGATGAAACTTTTGAAAGACCCAAATCCTGCACACATAAATTTGGGTTGGGCAAACAAGCTTTGGGCCCAGAATACACAACAAAACCACCATCCCGGATAGTTAAGTTACACCCCAAAAATTTGGGTCCCCAGGGGCAACATATGGAAAGCTCCCGGGGAAACCCGGGCCTTTTTGGAAATGGGGGATATGTAAACCCAACAGCCATGGGGTGTGGGCTGTAAATTCCCAATCCCCGAAGAGGGGCCACAAACGGGGATATGCTTCGGCAGACCAAACCAACACGAATGAGTAGGTAAATGAAAGGCCATAGTGTAAGGGGTCCCTCATATGCCTCTTCACAGTCCAAGTTGGTCTTTGGGGGGTTGCAGGCAAAAAAGGGCCGAAACAGTAAAACAGCTTTTGGGGACAAAAATTGAATATGGGTGTAGAGCCAATAAAAACTTCCCCCTGGGGAATGCATCCCCAAGATTTGCTTGGCATTATCCCCGGGAATGGGTCCTTGAATTAACCCCAGAACAATGTGGGGCTTGGTTTCCTCTTTTGCAGGCACCGGGGGCCCGGGGTTGGAATGGAAAAGGAAGCCAGGTGGTGTGTGCGGAAAAAGGGTGGGTCTCTCGTGGTGCCATAAAAACAGTTGAGGGCCCCATGAAATTTTGATTCCACTGTCCCTGGGGTTGTTGTTTGTGAATAAAGGGCCCATACTGTGGAAAGTTTTCCCCTGGGGTCACCCAATGTTTTGTACCTGTTGTTAACACAATGGGGGTGAAACCTGACATGTTTTGTTGTGGCAGTAATGGGTTATGTGGGTGTGTCTAAAACTGTCCTGTTATGGGTCATGTCGGTTCAGTGGAAGAAAAACCTCCAGCAGGGGTCCTAAAGTCTACCCAGTCTCAAATGTAATTGCTTGTCAAACACTTTTTGTTCATACAACCTTCCGGGGTGGAAATGAAGGGAGCCGGGGGAAATTAGGTCAGTAAACAAGGGTTTTAATTCGGTGGGGACGTGAGTACCCAGTTCAAGGGAAGGGGGGTTGTTTTCCCAATGTCGTGTGTGTGGGGTTTTGTGGGGAAACCCTTGAGGCGGGGGGTGTTGGGCCTGGGAGCCACACACAATGCCTTACCTTTTAAAAACGGAAGGGTGTAGGAACCCTTTAAAAACCGGGAGGTCCCAGGAAGCAAGTGGTTCCTGATGTTTGGTTTTCTAACTGGTTGGTTTGTGGTTAATCCGGGGTGGGGGGTGGTTTGGAAAAAGAGTGGTGTGCATATTGAGAGTTTGGGAAAAGGGGAGAACATTATCTACAGGATGCACACTCCCTTTCTAAACACAGATGATGTCAGCACCCTAGAAATAAGACAGGTGCAGAACAGATGCCCAGTAATTCGATAGCATGCCTGCTAATGCATCCGCCTCAAGTGTCATAACATAGTTAGGTAGTGGTTTGAATCCTGCAAATGCTCAGTGTGTGTCAGCAGGGGGTTTGTTGTGTGTGTGAAAGGCTGTGAGAGGGAAATGTCCCTTTGGCAACTGGGAGAACACACTACAGGATGCACACTCCTTTCTAAACACAGATGATGTCAGCACCCTATAAGTACAGCAGGAGAAGGAAGCTCCCAGTAATGCGAATAGCTTGACTCTGCTAATGCATCCATCTCAAGTGTCATAACATAGTTAGGTAGTGGTTTGAATTCTGCAAATGGCAAGTGTGTGTGTTTCTGGATGAGGGGGTTATTGTGTGTGCGAATATGTATGAGGATGTGCCTTTGGCAACTGGGAGAACACACTACAGGATGCACACCCTTTCTAAACACAGATGATGTCAGCACCCTATAAGTACAGCAGGAGAAGGAAGCCTCCCAGTAATGCTTAATAGCGCCTGCTAATGCATCCATCTCAAGTGTCATAACATAGTTAGGTAGTTATTTGAATCCTGCAAATGGCAAGTGTGTGTTTGGATGAGGGGGTTACTGTGTGTGTGCAAATATGTGTGAGGGAAATGTCCCTTTTGGCAACTGGGAGAACACACTACAGGATGCACACTTTCTAAACACAGATGATGTCAGCACCCTATAAGTACAGCAGGAGAAGGAAGCCTCCCAGTAATGTGAATAGCGACTCTGCTACACGCGCTTTCCCCATGCGATCGTGAATGTAGTTAGGTAGGAGTTTGAGACCTGTAAATGACATGTGTGTGTGCTTGCATGTGGGGAGTTTGTGTGTGCATTTCTGTATGAAAACATGTTAGTTTTGGCAATCAGGTGATCACACTACCTGATGCACATTACCCTTTCAAAGTACTGATGTTGTCAGCACCCTATAAGTATAGCCAGAGATGAGGAACTATCTAGTAAACCGAACAGTGCGCTTTACAATGCGTCCTCTCAATGCGGTCATGACTTAGTTAGGTAGGGGAATGAATCCTGCAAATGGCAAATGTGCATGTGTGGGGTAGTAGGGTGTGTCTAAATGCAAGTGTGAGGCAACAGATCCTTTTGGCAAATACTACAATACACCAGGTGCTCCATACTCCCCCAGTAAACACAGGGGATGTCACCACACTATCAGCACAGCCAAACAGGGCTAGTTGGCTAGTAATGCCAATAGTGTGCTCTGCTACTGTGTCTATTACCATTGTCAGAGTACAGATAGGCATGTGGTGCAACCCACAACTGTCACGCAGGTTGTGTCACACAGTATGACCTTGTGTGGGTGTTTGTACATAACAATGCATGCCATTGCCTAACCCAGCAATGGCATTGCACACATGATGTATGTGTGTGACACATACACATAAATACCTGTGACCTGCAGTAGTTACCATGTCTGACACATGTCAGGTGGATAAATGGTATTAGCAATGTATACCAATATGACTGTGTCTTACTGTGCAGGGTCCGCACGTGGTATGTCCCTATACAGTGTGGGTGTCTATGATGAAAGACCTACAGCAGGGGATACACATCTGGACTGGGCCATATAGTGTACATGTAGTCGATGTACAGGTGCTGCATGTTCCCACCTGTTGTGGTAGTGGTAATACGTCATTCCACTGCACCGCGACCACATGCTGTGAACTCTTCAACTAGAGTGTTGTAGCTACAGTAATGCTCACACACAATGTCTGCTGGATGCAGTAATGGCCTTATAAACACAGTTCATGAGACTGTCATATTGCCGGTGTTGTTATGGAGGATAGGTGGTCTTCCTGTGTATGTGAGGGTTGTGTGTGCCAGGCTATGAACCAGATGGCAGTCCGACACACTCTCAGCTGCACATGAGTAGGCTCTGATGGTTTGTGCTGTGCCAACAACCTGGAGGTGTGTGTATCTGTGTTACCTGATACCACCCCTATCCATGTGTGTTACATGTGTAGGGGCTTACAGGCATGATATGGGGCATAACCTGTCAGTGATGGGTAACACCTGTGAGCCATGAATCATGCATCTGGTACTGCACAGACATTGCAGTTCACCGTGCTGAGGGCAGTGTCTGGTGCATGCATCCTCCGGTGTACACTGCTGTTGTTGTGTAGCAGCACTGTTAGTGTCCTAACCTGTGTGATACCCATGGAGGTCGCTATGTAAACCATGTCCTGCAGCATAAGGCAGTATGTGTGTACCAAGGAGCCTTGCCATTATACATCGGGCCATGGGTGTCACATGCAAGATGCCCCGGGCACATCAAGGTGGCTTCCCTAGCATGTAAGCACACATTGACAGCCAGTGGATACCCTATGAATGACAGTGGAGACTGAGCATAATGTAGACATACAACACCCTTCCCACATATAGTGGTGGAATACCTGGTGAGGGTATGTTGGCCACCAACATCAGGCTCATACTGGCCTGTGCCACATGCTGAGAGATCCATTCTATGTTCCCTATCATGTAGTCCAGGGAGGTATGTCCCTGGCAGCCACACTGGCATGGTCAATGAGTGAGTCATATCTGTCCATGCCTCTGTCTGACCTGTATGCATGTGTGCTGTGGTGGACCATAGTGCCCCTGAGTCATATCACTGTGACCTTCACCAGATACAGCCTGTTGAGTGGGACCCCAGTGCAGCACACATGACAGGTATCTGACACGTCTGTAGCAGGTGTGTTGTGTAGCCCTACAGGCTGTGAGTGTGTGGCACAGGGGATGTGCGTGCCATGTGTGGCATGTGTTCTGTTCCGACGGAACATATGCCTGTGTGCCAGCTGCGGAGGTGTGATGCCCAGGCAGGCTGCTAGTCTGAGTCCCCAATGCATGCCCCAGTGTTTTCAGCATGCTGTCAGTGTGTGTCAGTGTCTGACTGGTATTGTCGTCACTGTAATATATTGTATTGATTTATTTATTTATCATACATTTGTTGACTGGGATAGCCCAACTGGATGCATGACCATTTCCAGGGAGGTCTGTGGAGACAAGCTACGAGGGTAGCAGATACAGCATTACATAATACTAGCATTACATAGTACAAACAGGTTATTTACAGAGATTACATAAGTAAGCAAGTCAAACATGTTCCACAGGTTAATGTTAGACCTGAGCACAAGCCAGGATTAAATTGAAATTACACAGTAAAGTGGTTCACAGAAGTAACACATTCGAGTTAGCCAGGCTTGATACATTGACATAGCCGGTTACGTGACAAATGTTGTTTGAGTCTACTGTTAAATTACCTAAGGTGGACAGTAGGGTAATATCATCTGGAAGTGAGTTCCAGGATCTACTTACAGGGTTTGCAAAGAGAGAATCACCAGCTGTGTTATTAAACTTGCTAGTCTGAAGTAGTACTTTGTTAGAGGATTGAAGTGGTCTAGGATTGTTATAGGGGGTGATAATAATTGAAGTGCAGGAGTATTGTCTGGATTATAGAGGATTTTATAGGCCATAATCAGTTGGTTATACTGTATTAGGCTGGGTATTGCAAGCCAACCAAGCTGATTTAGATTGATGCAATGATGTGTCCTAAAAGGCGGGCCAGTGGCACACCTGGCAATGTGGTTGTAGCAAATCGAGTGCTTGTTAAGGACAGTCTTGTTCATATTTGAGAGTAGAGGGGATGCATACACAAGGGTTGAAACAAGGTGTGAGCGAGCTATGGCACCTTTAGCTGGAGGGGCTAGGAAGGCTTTAATTCTGTAAAGTGACCCTAGCTTTCTATTGATGGCTTTGCTAATCTGGTTAACATGTATGTCACATATGAGATTATTGTCTATGATGACACCTAATAGTTTCGGAGATGGGTCAGGGGAGATTATTGTGCCATCAGTTGATGTTATGGTAACGGTGAAAGTGGTAGACCTACGTGTTGGTGGAATAACAGCAGTTTAGTTTGATTGGGATTTAGGATCAGACGATGTTCAGAAAGCCAGTTTGCTATTGTATTAAAGGTGGTCTGGGTAGCTGACCATAACTCTACTGGAGATGTGGCTGAGCAGATCAGAGTAGAGTATACAGCATATTGGATACAGCTGACTTTTGGGATGACAGTATAATGGTCATTAATGACGATGGAGGACAGCAAGGGCCCTAGTATAAAGCCTTGTGGTACTCTGAGGGTGTTAGGTAGAAGGTTAGAGGGTTTGTTCTGCCAGAGGCCGGCCTGCTGTCGACCATGCAGGTAGGATTGACACCATTGGAAGGCTCCAGTATCTAGACAGTCTGTGCAGGGTGTGGAGTACAAGTTGGTGATCAACCATATCGTATGCCTTTGAATTATCCAAAAAGAGGGCTGTGGATATATAATTAATGTTGCAAGTATGGCTTATGGTGTTAGTAAAGGCTAGGAGGCCTGATGTAGTGCTGTGATGAGGACGTAAGCCATGCTGAGTGTCTGCCATAATGCGAGTTTGGATTAGGTGGTGCATGACTTGTCTATGACGTAAGTTTCCATAATCTCTGCAAGTGGAGAGAGTATAGCTATTGGCCTATAATTGGAGACTTCAGTAGAGCTGCCTCCTGTGTGAAGTGGGATTACATATGACATTTTCCAGATGGTGGGAAAGTTAGATTCTAACATGGTTCCTTTGATTACCTTTGAGACGGAGTAAGCAATAGCATCATCTGGTTTTGATAGGTACTCGGCAGGGAGTTGATCAGCAGAAAGTGTAGTGGGTTTCACTGTTACAATCAAGGCACGGAGAAGTGAAGTGGCAACTGGTTGGCAGCTGGACGCAAGTAGTTTTCTAGGGGTGCTGCTTGGTGACCAGGGAGCTAGGAGGTAGATGGCTAGCTAGGGCCTGCAATGTCTCAGTAAAGGACTGGTCAAAGCTATCAGGAACATCTTCAGGGTATTATCAATAGTAGCAGCAGGGATTGGGGTTGACGCTTGTCCTGGACGAGTATATATGACATGCCACCTGACAGGGTATGGCATTACTGGGTTCAGAGACCAGTCCCAGATTGGCTGTGTGGTGGCATCCCACACATGTGTTGTACGTTCCTGGCCAAGGGTGATGGCTGACTGCATACATGTGGCAGCTGTGACAATGACACATGACTCACATAAACCACGACTGGACCATAGAGGCGATTCACAGGTTACCTTTGCACATGCCACCCTAGTAGTGTGATTGCCATGGTGAGTACCAACACATAGGGCCAATGGGGAACAACATACTGAAGGTGTGTATGTGTGGGTGGACTGCCACTGTTTCATAGCACTGACATATATGACTGCACACGTATGCCAGGTAAGATGTGTGCAATGTGTCACAGGCAACGTACATGCGTACAGGACAGACAGTGACGTTCTGTCATGTGTAAAGTTGACATACATATGGTACGCTATGCAGATGTCACTAGCAGTCTACAGAAGCACTGTAACTCTGCATTGCAGGTGTAAGCAGTGTTCCAGGGGACCCCAAGCGAACATGCATGCAAACAAAGCTACAGTACACAGGGCTGGAAGTACTGCATTATACAACAAAAAAGGGGTAACAATAACAGTAAGTAACAATGCAAATATGTAGGCACTATCAACATGTACCCAGGAATACGCAGCACAGATGCCCATGGTAGAACCGATATTATGTCATACTTATTTGTGATCTGGACTACATTGGTACTGCACACATATCTAGATGCGAACATCCACATGGCATAGTCGCTAGGCATCTTGACACCATTACTGTACATGTCCACCATTGCATATCACTACTTGCATTAGCTTTCCCCTGTGCTACCCATGTATGCGGCTATCTGTTGACAACCTTATCACCGCATGCAATTATGTGCAGCTGTTATACTTTGGTATGTACTATGGGTGCAGATAACAATTCAGGACATTCATACAGTTACTACAGCAGGCATGCTGGGGTACACACACAGTCATAGCAGCACACTGTACTGTTACCAACATGATACTACTAATACACGCCTATGTAGTCACCCTGTGCATCAGCAACGGTTTACCTGTTCCCGCAATGATGTTGGAGATTGCAGGAGGTGGCACAATGTCATCATATGCACAGGGTGTGGATTAGGTATGCCTGAGTCAGCCACTGATACCACCAATTGACATGTGTGTGTATGTGTGTTGGTGAGGGCAGCAGTACAGGGTGGGGCAGTGTTGGTGCAGTGTGTGTGTATGTGGTTGCCCTAAGTGTTAACATTTTGCATGTGTGTATGCACGCACACAGTTCCACCTCATGGCTGCCATATACAGGGGTTTGTGGACAGCCACAGACTGCACCTGGCAGGCCATACAGATCAGTGTCTGTGTGCACGGACATGGTACCTGTGCCTGGCAGGGGTGCTACGGACCGTATCCAGTACAAAGCCGGACTGGGTACTGTCATCAGAAGTGGGGGTGTGTTGACTGGACACATGTCCCTGTTGGGACTGTCCAGAGCCACGTGCACGTGGTCTCCTGGGGCATTCCGATGACAGCACAGACCCAGCATTGCTGGGGCTGCTGCTGGCACTATGGGGGCGTGCGCGAGCCTGTTGTCGCGCTCACGACCGCCAGCTGCTGCCGCTGCCGGCATACCACGCGCCGCCGCAAATGCCCACCATTGCCCTGGCTCATGGACATCTGGTTGTGGAACTGCTGTAATATGTCCCCACAACGTCTGTCTTATGACATCGGTGAAGTTACGGATAGCATCCGCAATGTCACGCATACTGTCTGTCATGGCTGTGCGACATGCTCTGAGCTCCCTCAGACCCTGTCTGGTGTACCTTTCCATACGTGAATGAGCCTGCATGACAGTCCGAAACATAGCTGAGGTTGACAGACCTCTTTGGGCACGTCGGCCAGAGGCAGTACACCCACGGATGCTCCCACGAGAACCCATGGGCAACTGTCTGTGTGGTACCATCGGAGGACCCTGCCCATGGCTGCTGTGTGGGGATGCATGTGCCACAGGTACCACATTACCCTGGTCTATTACCGCTGTATCCTGTCCATCACCTAGGGACAATGGTGACAAAGGATGTACAGGCAGGATGACTGTGCGCAATGATGGGGTTGACAGCTGTGTACTGTCAATTGGCTGACCAATGGCAGACCCTGACACACCTTCCTGTACCATTACACATATATCATCATTACCAGTAGCCGTGGCACAGGATTCAGGTTCCCTGCTGCAGGTCACCAGAGCAGCCCCAGAACCTGTGGGATGAAGACAGGAAACACAGTTTACAGTCTCCAGACATTGTTACCAGTGATGCACTTATACACACATGCACACATGCACACATGGACACATGCACACAGGCACACATGCACACATGCACACGTGGACACATGCACATGTGGACACATGCACACATGCACACGTGGACACATGCACACATGGACACATGCACACATGCACATGTGTTCACATGCACACATGCAAACATGCACACATGGTCACATGTACACATGCACACATGCACACATGGACACAGGCACACATGCACACATGCACACGTGGACACAGGCACACATGCACAGATGCACACGTGGACACAGGCACACCTGCACACATGCACACATGGGCACAGACACACCTGCACACATGCACACATTGCAGTATACACACAGAGCACTACTGAGTTACACTACTGTTACTAGCATTATCAGGACTATTATAGGTTATGTTAAACACACTCACCAGCATGGATGGCCTGTCTCGCTGTAACCCTGGAGGGACCTGCAGAAATGATGAGATTAATGTCAGTGGGCACATCTGTGCCATTGATATTGCATATGATACAGTGTACAGAACAGTCAGGTGTACATATGGCATATTACCTGCACGCTCCATGTCATGCTGCTGTGTGGAACCAGCCTCCATCATAATGCAGGTGTACTGCTGTTGGTGTTCCGGGGCTGGAGCCACAACACTTAGGAGTAGCCCCTCCAGTCTGGTGAGGGGGGGTGTGGCCACCCCACGTCCTGTGGCGACCTGTTGCCTGTGGATATCTGATGCACGCTGCCGGACACTTCGGATTAAATCACTACAGTGATGTCATACCTGCTCATATGTCCTGTTATGCGTGCCAATATCATTTACCCTACGGACAAGGTCTTGCCACAGTGCGGCCCTCTCCTGCTGATTCTGACTGGTGCGGGAAACAGGATGTCATACTCCCGCACCAGGCTCTGGTGGATCTCTTCATCTTCCGCCACAGAGTAGGTGGGGTTACGCTGTCGCCATCTCCTGGAAGAGAACACAGACAGGATATCAGCAGACCATGTCAGCAATATATGGCACACATACTATACATGATACTCATGTGTAGTGATATACTACTACTCCCATATGTTGCATGTGTGTGTGTCATGGTGGATACACAGGTACATGGCCAGATATCAGTGCTCAGCCAACACCTGTGCAACAATACCTGCCACATTCCACACAACGTAGTAGCATGCCCCATCGGTCAGCAAACACTGACAGGTGCAATGCACAACCTCACTCTGGGGGTTCATCCCAAGGTACTGTATGTGGGACACTGTCCACTACTGTGATGTGGACAGACATTACTCGGCCTGGATATACATATTCCACCACCACCACCAGCACAGTAGACTACTTTGATATGTATGTGATTAGACAGTTATTCACTTGCTGGGACTGAGATGGTATCCATGCAGCACACTGGGCCAGTGGAAGCCACAAGCCACACTGCTGACCCCTTTGCAAATGCTTACCACGGACATGCCGCCGATTGCATGACACTTGCACACACATGTCTAACCCAGACCCTATGCGCAAAGGTTAGGCATCCTGTCCGGTGGACCCCAGACAGAGGCAGATTGTATAACAATAGCAGGAGGCTACTGCAGGACAGAGCACATTCACATTAAGGGTAGGCATCTGTGGTCAGCACTGGTACTACGCTACAGTCCATCATAACAACAGCCATGGCCTACTCTGGGAGGGAAATGGACACAAACACTATGGATGACCACAAGGCCTTCTTCAGTTATGTTACACATATGGACCACATGCCTCAGATATGCTCTGTGTTAATCCACACCTACTTAACATTCACCAAACACATGCATATTGGCAACAATCCTGCAGACATGTTCGGTGCACATATCCCCCCTCCTTCTCCCCCACCTTTGAAATATTTATCCCAGCTGGATGTAACCTCCCTATCATCGCACATGTCCAGGTGAGGGCCGCCCTCAGCAGAGGAGAACACACAACATCACTGTGATCTCGTGGTCCCCCTGGATGTGTGCTACCGCACTCTGAGAGGACATACCACCGCATGTAACACTGATAGTTTATCTTGGCCGTGCTACAGGATATGTACCTGGACAGTGGCATACAGCAACAGTGGTCCCACACCACTAAGAGGGCACCTCGACTGACCCTGGGAATTACCACATCATATGCATAATGGGCCTGGTCTGCTACGCTATGGAATTATGCAGTATGGGATGCATATGCAGTGACATCAGGTACCTGCAGACACTTGTTCCCAGCCAGTGTGCCTTTGGGATGGGCTGATCCTGACTTTTGGGCCTGGCTGACATTTCAAAGCAGTCACTACAGCCATTGCTGGGCCAACACACAGACACATGCTGCCAGGATCCTGGCCTATGACTGCTTGACATGTGATGTATGGTCATCCCCTTTTGGTGGAACTACGTACACACAACATATCACATGGACATACCTATGGATACAGACCTATGACACATTTGGAGGGTTCACAGTATGCACACTATTAACCTGCTACTTTGCATTACCTCTGTTTGTCGCAGCTGGTTGCGTTACCACAGCTTCTGCTTGCTGCTGCTGCTGTCAGTCCTGACAGCTTCAGGTTACAGAGTCACAGTGTCTGTTTTTTTTTCTTTTTTTTTGCTCTCTCTCTCTCTCTCTCTCTCTCACTTCTGTCTGCTTACAGACAATGCAATGAATGTATTGCATGTGGGGAGTGTTAGCACTGGATGCTTTTGTAGGTATCTGCATAGGTCCATGTGATGGCCTCTGCACCAATTGTAAGCCAGCATTTGCTAATTGCATACAGCCAGTTGTGTACTGATTGCAGTTCTCACTGTGATTTCAGGTCAGTGCTATAAAAGGGTATGTGGGATAGGCGTTGCCCTTTCAGATTGTGAAGGCGGGGACCATGCTGGTATGCTGTGGACAGTGTTCTGTGACTGTAAAGGTTAGTATCTCTCTCATGCTTCAGGCTGTGTTGTATATTCACAATTCTCCATTCCTCTCTCATGTTCCCTGTAGCAAGTGTGTATGCACATTGACTCCTACAACTATATATAGATATATTTATATATATATATATGTACATATGCATACATATATCTATGTACTTTAACTGACCTTATTATCTACAGGCTGCCAACTAGCATGGCTGTTTCTGTTCACACACTACTATTATGGAAATCCAGTAGTTTTGACATTTATTTTAAATGACATGCTTTGTGTACTACACATCCTATATTTCCTTTACATTCATCCCTACTTTTACATGTTATATTTATTTTAGCACAATGTTTTTGTATAAGAGTCATGGCTTAGTGGTAGGTCGTACAGACTAGTGTTTCCAAGGTCCTGGGTTCGGGACTGACAGTGGGAGTTTATTTTTCTTTTGAACTGAGTACAGGACCTGTCAATCACAGTGACTAAGGCACTTTTAAGCAGTTGTAACCGGGCTAGCGCTGGTTTGCGGAGCTCACGCATGCGCACTGGTGGTTAGCTCACAAGACACTCGGTTACAACCGCTTAACGGTGCTTACTCTGGCGCACACCCGCACTATTTTCTTTGAAAGAAAAGAAAATGGGGAGACAGGAAAGTGGTGAAAAAGGGGTCACAAAGAGGGTAAGACAGTAGGAAACAAGCTTGGGATGTGCAGGAGGGATGTAGGTAAGGCCCATAGCTGCCCATTTCTTCATCAGCAACAGCTGTGCATATGTATGTAATTTGGTGTGACATTTGAAACCTTCCACCCCTGAAAGAGGTGTCAGGACAACAATAATACTTGTTGTACAGCCAATTGTAATTGATAGGTTCCATGTCCAGCGGACATGTGTGCGGAATGGGCAGCTATGTATGGGGCGTAATCTTTTTGTGGGTACAGAGTGCCTTTTTTTTTCAGGTAAGAGTGGTATGTCAGGTAAAGGAAGTCGGTTCAGCTGGGGAGGTAGGTTGGGTAGGTAAACAGACAAGACAAACAAGACGCATACAGGGGCGGTGTATGACACGTGTGGGGGGGTTACACAATTGACGGGGATGGAGGTTTGGATATCCAGAGCCCATGAGCCCACAGATGGCAACAGTGGAACTGATATCCCCACCCATAGGCAGTTGCCACTGTTCCTTCACTGCCCAGGACGGGGCTGTGCTGGGGGCTGTGTAGACGGGGCAACAGGCACGCCCATTAGTTGCGTCACCCATGCCTCGAGCTAGCATAGGGGCTCAAGGACAGAGTCCCGAATCTCCCTACACACCACAGTCCGGACGCTACGGAGGGTGAGTGGTGGTTCTCCTCCGGCCACACTTGCAGAGGGGGGGCGAGCCCCATCCCCTGCAGCGCTTCCACGCGCAGGTGGCACAGGGCCACCGGAGGAGGGTTCGGACTCGGCACTAGTGCCAGGTGCACTCGCCAGCTGAGGTGGGAGAGGTGGGTCCGCTGGAACCCGCCTTCCCTGTCGTCCTATGTTTTGCATTATGTCATGACAGTTTGGGTTAGTGACATATAACACCATTCACAATTAGTTGTAACAGCATGCATTAGTATTCCCATTAACCAAACACCCAGATATTCACACCATTGAACAGCGTGCATAACACAAGCATAATTTGAACAGAAATACACAGTCCAACAACATGCAGGGTTAATTGATGGCAACGGGCCATCAGGTGTGGATGTATGAACAGGGCAGATGCATCAACGGACATGCAAATATATATGACCCAACAGGACAAACGTCCAGGGGTGTTAATTGTGATTGCACATACCATTTTCACGTGGAATGGGTTATATGTGGTTATAGGGTGGGGTAAAGAAAGTAATATTAACACCATTGAATAACAATACATATGCTGTACATTTCTAATAGCTACAGTTATATACACACTACTGTTCTAACTACAGTTTCCTATATGATAACTATTTCACCTTGCTGATAGGACTGTTACTGCAACATCAATATACATTTTAGTGTTCTTCATACACATTCATATCTAGCTTTGTTCAGCTACATCATCTTGCTACTTTTGCTTTATATAGCTGTAGACAAGTGTGGATGTTTGGTATATCAGACAATCATCCTATCTGCGTATTTCAGACTGAGAGCAACATATCCAGATTTTGGGATACACATTCCACATGCAGCAACACTTTGAACATATTTCGCTGTTTGGTTTTGAATCTCACATGCATTTCATTCTGTCTTGACTGCAGTATACTTTATTCAGGGGTTATTACTACTGTATTGCTGGATTCATGGCACTCTCACACTCTCTCACTTGCTTTCATTTTACTATTCAGGATGGTACTTCTAGGCTTTATTGACATGTTTTAACAGTAGTTATTACAATCCTTTCCAGCAGTCTCACTTCTGTCATGTTTCAGTATTTCCACAGGGATATATTTCCCACATGTGATTTCATCATCTTCTGCAGCTATACTTTTCAGCCTGCTGCAGGTTGTGTACTATTTTCTTACAGGCAGGGCATTTTTATTTCAGAATATATGTCAGACAGTTTCATGTTTAGGTTACATTTACAGGCTGAAAACTCTTGTAATCAAGCAATACTTGCATACACTTTCACACTGTTACTTGCAGATTTTATTCCTTACTGACTACACTGCACTCTTTTGCTGACTGTCATACTTTTATATTTCTTTACAGTTACTGGTAGTGGATTACTGACCTGCCTGGTGGCGCAACCGCACCAGCCTATTGCCATAGGCTCTGCGGTTCGCAGAACGGACACCTGCAGCTGTAATATAAATGAAGTAATATTGGAATACACATCTCCATAATATCAGCTAGTTTAATTTTTACATACATAATTAAATGTTACTTACTCAGTAGTGGGCGTTGGGTGTTTGCCGGGCCTCCTGGATCCAAAGGTTCAGTTGGTCCTGCTTGCATCTCTTCAGGTCCGCATGGTGGTGACGGACCTGCTCACCAGTCCTTGGAATCCCTGTGGCACTGGTGAGATCATGAGCCAACCGGTCCCACGCCTCAGCCCTGTATGCTCCCCAGAGGACCTGGCCCTGCATGAGTTGGGCCTCATGATTGTGGACTAGGAGCCAGGCCATGTACCTGGACTCCTCAACACCCCACCTCTGTGCTCGAAAGAGACTACCCTCTCCTACTCCTGACATTCTGCCTGCAGGTCTGTTCTACAATCGTTTATGCTGTGTATTCCCACCTATGGGGCTTATATAGTCCGTTTTTCCCGCACATATCTGTGATTGGCCATTTTGGAATTGTATCAACTTCAGTAAACCTGCATTGTCATGCTGTAGTTTGTATTCATTCCTATATGTTAGCTATTATTGCATTTCTAGGTACTGCTGTCATGGCTTAGTGGTTCTGTACCTTGACTATGGTGTATAGTATCCTGGGTTCTAACCTGGCCACTGCTTTTTATTTTACATGACTGTCTAGACATGCTGAGGGGTGTGTCTGTGTAAAGGCAGTTTTGATATGGCTTGCTCAACGTTGCCCGTCGGTTAGCTTGTTTGCACGGTGCGCAGCTCCGCGCAAACGGGGTACACTGCTTTAAGCCTCATTTGGCTATCGGCACGCATATTACGCTCAGCTCAGTTAGGGGCACATAGATATAGCATGTTAAACCACTGCTCAGCTACGGGCACTCATTTTGCACCAGTTAAACCACTGCTCATCTACGGGCAGATGCACTCACCCTGTTAAACTGTAGCTCATCTATGGGCACATCTGGCATTTTTTATTCTTTTGTTACCTCACATTTCTTCAATATAAATGGGCTATTTCATTACATTTTACATAAGTTGTGGTTTTATGTCTACATATTTGTCAGGGACTTGTTTCCTGCTTATTTTGCAAAAAAAAAAAATTGGTGTTGTGGGGGCTCGAACCATGAATGCCTGCTCTGCAGCCAGCATCTCTACCGCTACGCTATTGCTTCCTGGTTTATTTTGCATATTTAGTTTTTATATGCTTTCCCACTGACTGCTAACTGTAGCTGCGCTACGGGCACGCCAGCAAAACGAGAGTGCACTCACGGTTAAACATCTTTACAATTTAAAAAAAAACTTATAACTTGTTCATTTATATTTATTTTATGTTCATAGTCTGTGGGGGCATGTGTTGTGTTCTGTTTATTCACATTTCCGTGGACTCTGTCGTGGGTGTTTCCTTTGGGTACTTTTCCTCTTCTGGGGGCGTGTCCGCTTACAGGGCTCGGCCTATGGACACGCCCCTACTGTCTTACACGGACCGTGTTGGCCTTCAGTGTGATTCAGCATGCTCTCATTAATATGCAGAGCATGCTGACATCACTCCGTTTAACTGCAGCCTCCGTGTATGAGTTATAACTCTTACACGGAGGCTTCGTGAATCCTGCCCGTAGTTATTTCTGACATGTTCAGTCTGAAGCAAGCATTATACTACACCCAGAATTCTCATCACACCTTATTTATTTTCTCATTTTTGCATAAGCACTAAATCTCTTATTTTTAATATCTTCCTTTAAGTCCCTAGACTTAAGAATATGTCTTATGCATCAAAAACTAGTCATACAAATCTGACATTTATTCATTTTCAGTTTCAGATTATACTGCCTCAGTCAGTCTCAAGTCATGTTCTTCCTTAGTCACACTCCAAACTAGCAGATAATCAGTTATATTAACTACGCAATCTAGGCAGTCAACATATACCGCTCAACCTCTAAGTGCAAGAAATCTGGACAAAGCCAAAAATAATCAGAAGAAATCAGAGCAGTGATGATATAGATGGAAACTCATCTATAATGTCAAACATTTAAAAAAGTATATGATTGAATTAAATTCTTTAACTTGCCCAAAATCAGGGACAGAGTTTACATATTGCTTGTTTAACCTAAGAAAGTTGCTAGAGTAACAGGTTTTGTATTGGCACTCATTTTTCTGAAGAATATGAAGTCTGAAACTCAAATATGCATCATTATTCAGTGACTTTATTTTCAATAATTTGTCAGAAAACCCAGATTTTATGAAGAGCAGACCAGAAATATAAGGCAAAAATGTGGACATTCTGCAAAATTTGGACAGTTGTGAAGCATACTACAGCACTCTGAGCTACTTGTGTTGAAGGCATATTATTGAAGAGGTACATAGTCAGAGGTTACTTCATCAAGCTTATATTTGCTTGCCAAAAGTGCTGGTCAGTATTTAGTACAGAAAACCTTTGACACAGGGCATAGCTGACATGACTTTTTTGACTGCAATGAAGAGTGTTCTCTGTCTCTGTCTGTCTGTCTGTCTGTCTGTCTCTCTCTCTCTCTCTCTCTCTCTCAGATTTTAAGCTTGTCTTACTTCATACCTATAGCCATACTATTAGGCCTTTCAGTAGGCTCTGTTTATTTAACATTTATTCCAGAGTCTATATTCTTTTAAGCTGTTTCATTCTCTTTCTTAAATGTACTTTTAATCTACTGAGAACAAAGACTGCCACTGCTCCATAAGCACATATTCTAACAGTATTTCAGTTTGTTTGTTTGTTTGTGTCTTTCGGCTTTTCCCGGTTAGGGTTCGCCACAGCAGAACTCCGGTCCGCTAATGATTGGTAGTGGATTTTTATGTACTGGGTTACCAGCCCTGACGCGCAACCTTCAATGAAGGCACGCCCCATTCACGTATGCCTCCACACAGAAGACGCTCTAGCTGAGAATCGAATGGGACAACGTTTTGCTATGAGGCGACAACGCTACCACAGCACCACCACCGTGGCATCTAACAGTATTTCAGTATATTAAGTAAATAAATCTGCATATTTTTTCTTTTGAAATCGTCATCAGTTGTATCTGATTCTATAGCTTTGCGATTAATCTTCTCGTTTTGTTATATACGACATACCTACTTAATTTATAATGACGCTGAAGCAAAGTGCTTCCCCCTCAAATGTTTAAATGATTCTGCTCTTGTACACTAAGCTTCTGACATACAAAACAACCCAATGTAATCAGTTATTTCATTGTATTTTCTAAATACACAATATGAAGTAGCACTTTAGTGCTTATTTGTTACACATATCACTAATGTCTTTCTCACAGGCTTTAGTCTGTGCCCTGAATACATCAACAAAAATACAATTTGATTTGCACAGAAATCTTTCCATCTTCAGTGTCTTAATGTAGAGCTTCTGACAAAATATTACTCTGGAACAAATTACCTATCTATATCAAACAAAGCTCCTCATTAGCACTCTTCAAGAAAAATCTTGATGATTGAATGGGAAATAGGAAATTCACCCCGGGGATCACTTCTGTGGCTCTGCTCGACAGGGGCACAGGAAAATAATTTTCGTGGTTGGCGAAAGCTAGGGTACCTTTTTGGCTAGGCTTATATAGGCCCTAAGGCCATAAGGCCAATAGCCTAGTACCTACCTAAACCTAGCGTAAACAGATTAGGAATTAATTGTAAGGTTTTCTGTGCAGCAACTGTTCTCAGTACCCTCTTTGCAATATGCTGTACTTTGTCTGTTCATTTTCTGCATTTCCAAAGTCAGTACAAACATTCATGTTTCTTCTCATTCTTGCATACTTTACCCAACAGCAAAATGATTATTGATTCTATCTAGTTTGAACAGTGAATTAGAGTCTTTGTATTTTCTTTTCTTATGCTTATCAACATACTTCAGTTTTAACTTTACAGCTCATCAGATACCTCATTACTCTCTAAATCATTGTTACTATTGTAATTATACACATTTCCTTTGTAGTTCAGTTTTAAATGTTTACTTGCCATTTTAATCTTGCACACTTCCATTTCCTCTGCAAATGTTTTCAACTACATACTTGTATTTTCACTTGCTCTCCTCAAATTCAGTGTTTTAGCTAAGGTCAACTCTGATTCTGTCAATGATATGTGTTTTGATAAGTTTAATGTCACAAACAATTCTGTCTCTAAGGAATTCTGATACTCACCAAAATTCTCAGTGTTATGTAATAGGCATGATTTAGTTGTCTTATATAAGCATCTACTGTTATCTGAACAACTTGATTCCTTCTAAAATTAAATGTCTGACAAATAGCAGATTTGTCCGTGGCTCTCACTTATAACTGCTAACTTCTCTCTCTCATTCTGTGTGGTTGAATTTATTAAATACTTGTCCGTTTCCTCCCCTGTGACATATAGGGATGTTGCTTACTGAAGTCTCTCTGGCTTGCCTGCAAGTCTACTTGCACTGAGATACAGCTCTTCCATATTCAAAGTTTCCAGTTTTCTGAAAAGTTAACACATAGTTTGAAAGAGACTGGTAGTTGTAATGGGCTAAACATGAAAACGAATGTAGAAGCATACATTAATTCAATAAAAATATAATAAAAGGAAAAATGGGGAAGCTGTTAATTCAACAGTTTTATAAAATGCAATTAGAAAAGCAATACATTGATTTTTTATGGAAAAATATTAGTAAAAACTTGAAAGCCAAAAAAAAAAAAAAAAAATATGCTGATTCATTATAAACCTGCTATGTATGTCTGTGATGCTATAGTTATAGCTTGCAGCAGAAAATGTATATTCTCTACTGTTTAACACATCAATTAACTTAAAGACAAATATGGCCATGTGGGCTTTTCTTCTATTCTAACACCATATACAGTTCATCTAATATATCTGTACCTCTGTCTATCTGCCTGTCTTTCTGTCTATCTATCAGGATAGCAAAGCAAGTGAGGCATCAGGCAGGTTAGATGCTGACTCTTCAAAATCTTTACTTCTACTAACTGTATAAGGCTGAACAGAGCATGCATATGTAGCTCTTGTTAACATACCTTTCTTAAATCTATATAGCTGTATTTACTACGGGTGACACCAGATTATAAACAGATTATGTCCTCTAACAATGACTGATTCAAAACTTTTGCAAAAGGCTTAGGTTAGCATCTCTAAAAGATAAATAAAGGATGTGAGAAATTTACAAAAACAGAGTATGCAATGAGAACCTTTTTAGTACAAGGTTCAGTTGCACTCAGTTTGACAATGTTTAGATGATCTTTAGTAGGATGTATTTTACAAGATTGACTACATTACTGTCACCATCATTATGTGTAAAAAATAACTAGGTATAATCTCTAATGTAAAAAATAACTATGTATAATCTCTAATGTAAAAAATAACTAAGTATAATCTCCAATAGTGATACCATAAACCGTGGTACTAAAGAATGGATCTTTACGTATGACCTACAAAAAACAGGATATGATTACCACTGTAGATCTTCACTGAGGAGACGTAAAGGCCTTAAGTAACAAATACCAGAACTAATTCTCTAAACTTAGTTTGTGAGGTAAGAATTAAACCCTGTGTACAAGACACTCCTCAGATGTACCGCATGTAGTCAGGTAAAATGCATGGTCCACTATGAAATGAAAAACACATAAAGGGATCTAATTTCCCTGAACATTAGCCTTCATGATACTGTTTAGTACCTGGATGAGAGCAGTCACAGTATTATGATATTAAAAGACTAGAAAGGCCCAAGAGACTACCACCATGATTTATTGCAGTATTTAGTTCTGAGGGCATTTCTGTTCAGTGTCTATATAAATGACATTGTAGATGGATGCAAGAGCTGGTCTCTAGCCACAGAGATCTGTAATAGGGCTTGTACTGGTGGTAGGTTGGATAAGATGGAGCAGTGTGTCACAGTGTCAGAACAAAGTTTAGACTGAAGACAAAGGAGTGTATGGAAATGCATTTGACATAGCAAAAACTGCAAGATAAGACCATATTATGTAAGGTGAGACAGCAACAGAAATGGGACTTTAATATAATTTTGAAGTGTAAGATCAGGATGTGAAATGAATCCAGTAATGAGGACTCTGGTGTTGTGGAATGCATAGAAAGATACAGTGCAAGCCAAAAAAATAAAATAAAATAATAATAATAATCCTGTAACACATAGGATGGTGGAAGACGTGCAAAGAACCTGAAAGGTAATGTGATGTGCATACCAGAAAACATATCAGCAAAATCTAAAGACATTTTATACATATATGGTAAAAAAACTGCACAGGAGACTATGAGTGCAACTTCTTCCAAAAAGAGGTACTACACAGGAAAAAGAGAGGGTGGGAAGATATAAAAAAATATTGTGCCTGAAATTCATTCCTCTGGAGCTGATAGGCAGGCTGCGTGTATTTAAATTCATTTAAATCAATAATTTTCAATTCTGAATGCTGATTTGCTTAAGTAATAGACTGCAGCAATATGATAGTTCTAAGGAAAGATAAAGTATGAGGCAGCAAACCCTAAGCCATGATGTAAACATTAATTATGAAGGAATATAGTTTTTCCAGCTCAAATACTCTCTGGGTTGTATTTATGCACTTCATTCCTCTGTCTGTATCGTGGATGGTGACGCATTTAGCATTCATTTTTCCCCTGGTCCTTAACATATTAATTTGCAATCTGCTTAATATATATATATTTTTTGCATTGACTTAGGCTTACAAAGCATTCATGCATTTTTATTATGAGATGTTTCTTGTTAATTATATTTACTTACAGTGTTGTTCATGTGCATTACTTAACATTTTTTTTTATCTGTGAATACACACCATAAAAGAAGACAAACTGAGCTTAAAGGAAATGTTACAGCTTGCTTTCAGACATGTCACTGGGTTTTGTTATTTGTCAGCTGTGTGTTGGAACATGAAGACCATTTTTTTGAGAACTTGGAGAAGTGAGGATCACTTACCTGTTGAATAAGCTATGTTGTTTGAGAAGTGCCAGATTTGTTTATCGTAGGAAGAATCCCAAACTGATTGGTTGAATGGGGGAAGAAAAATGTATTTATTTATTTTTTTATTTATCCTTTGTTGACTGGGTTAATCCCACTAGGCTAGTGGCCACTTTTCAGAAGAAACCCATATAGGTTTTTATACTACTAGGGGAAATTTGACTAGACCATGAGGGAACTTCCCTTACTCTTTTTTATAGGTGCTGTGGGCAGAGCCAGATCCAGTACTAGGCAACCTGGGCAGCTGCCTAGAGCCCACTGGCTGGTGGGACATAACATTAATTTAATTAAAATTAAAAAAGTAAAGTTTTCCTACACTAGTTTTTTCTCCTGAGTCTCAATGCTGTGTTGCATTTGTGTGCATCCACCTGCTACCAAAACAGTAAGATGCACAAAGAGCAATGCACGTGAACTAGCTATGCACATTTCCAAAGTAGACGATCCTTTTTTCAAGTCCTGCTGTGCGAATGAAGCAGCAGATATTTATTAATGCAAGGTAGACAATCCTTTTGAGGTCTGTCTTTAGCTGTGTGAGTGAAGCAACCGCATGTACAAGGCTTGTCTGTATGTGTGTATGTGAAATGCCTCTGTTAGTGTACGTGTATGTGAAATGCCTCTGTTAGAGAGGGCAGTTTACTTAATTAACTTGATGAGGCTGAAACCCTGTACCTTTGCTACAAGAGACAGGAGTCTTAATCCTATATATCAACTACCAGTTAGTTGACATTTTTATCATTTATTGGTTTATACAATTTGTTTCAGTGATTAATCTAAAAGAATATTACAATGCACTCTAATAATAATAATGCTGTATTTAGCAAGAAATAAATGAAATCAGGAAGGTGAATCAAATAACACATGCATTTATGCATGTTCCTAAAAATGTTTTGGGGGGCTATGGTTTGAAAACAGCCCAGAGACCAAGGTACACTTAATCAGCCACTGACCAGGTTAATTTTCAATGAATATGACTTTCAGTCCATTTTCAATGAATGCAAGCTTTAAGCGAAGAGTTTACTGTTGCTCATGCTAAGTCTATTTACAACATGCAACTGTTTTGTTTAGCAAATTACCATCAGTGTTTGTTAGTAGTGCACCAGGTAGCAAACTGGCTTTTGGTGCAGAAAGATGTGTGTTCTACACCCAGACCATGTAGAAGGATTTCTGGCACTGCAGTGCAGTATGGGGTGGGGGTGGGGGGTGCTTCACTCCTGAGTGTGTCATCCTTCAAATAAGATGTTAAACCAAGGGCCCATCTGCCTGTGGTGGTGGTGGTAGATGTTGTGAGATCTTTTTCATCTGCCTGAGTTATCAAAAAGAATAGGAGAAATTCCCCAATGCCCTGGCCAAATTTCCTCAGGAGTATAAATACCACCAAGGGTCTTCTTTGAAAAAAAAGACTATTATCCTTGTGGAATTAACCTGGTCAACAAAGGATAAATAAATGAACAATTTTAAATTATCTCCACATCTCTGTCTTCATTTCAAAAGTAAAGAAGAAACACTGAGAGTTTTGATCATTGTTTATGTTAACTGGCTATGGGATCTTTTACATCCAGCTGAGCTACCACCAACTCAAGGAAATAGAGCATCAATTTAACATCTCATCCAAAGGACAGCATAGTCAGGAGTGCAGCAAAAGGGGGGTACTGTAGTGCAGTATCAGTAATCCACCTGTTACAGTAATACAACCCACAGCCTTCTGCACCAGTGGTGAGTGTGTCACCTGCTGCATCACTGACATTGCACAATTTATTTTGGACAGCTAACTTTCTGGATTTGAAAGTGATAAAATGTGCCAAAAATATGTCCCACTTCTTTTCAGAGTTCAGAAAATAAACCCTTTCGGATGCTGTTGATCTACGTTGAAAAACTTTATACAGTGACTACTGTGGCCATTTCAGTTGTTCATGGGTGAGATACAATGATTGGTGTTCACTTACATCTTGTTTTGGTATAACTGTAATCCCATATGTATTACCATATGACTTACATCTTGCTTTGTTGGCGACATTAATCACCAGCTACTCTGCTTTGAAATTTGCTATACATTGGTCACCACAGGAATCCTGAGCTCTGCTTTGAAATGACTCTCACTGAAAGGCACACCTGAAAAGACCTTAAGTACTGTACTGCTGGCAGAACACCACCTACAAAGTAAAGGCACAAATCAGCGGCAGAATTTTGTTAATAATGTTCTAGCTATTTCTAAATCCAGGCAGAAACTCATGCCCAATTACCCATAGCTAATGGATGATTTTACTTTAGTGGGACCATTATGGTTTTTAGTGGACTAATATGCTAAGAAGACTAATAATAATAATAATAATAATAATAAAAAAAGAATAATAAAATATATATATATATATATATATATATATATATATATATATATATATATATATATATATATATATATATATATACATATATATATACAATCACATCAACAAAAGCAACAAACAATCACAACAAATGTTATAAATGTTATACAAAAGCTACAAACAAATTCAATTTCTACCAAAGGAAGACAAGTACCACTTTTATGGCATAGCATGACCTGATGTCTTTGTCTTTGATCAGATTCCCCGTATAAGCATCCCTTCTCCACCTCAAAGGTTACATTGCATTCACTTGGTTACAGCAGCTTGTAATTTTGTAATTTATATACACATTACATATGGACCTGATTGAATCTGGACATATGTTATACAACAATTATTTACTCTGAGGAGTAACCCCTCTGAGGAGTATATGTACTCCAGGTCACAGAATATTAGAAAAAGCAAAACCAGAAACAGCACAGGCAGTGAAAAACCTGCCTTAGTTTATCCATAAAGTGTATTAATCATAAACCACCCACAGCTCATTAGTAAGACATAATACTCAGTAAACAAAGAAGTTAACTGCAAAACTCTAAGCAAGTTACAACTCACACCATTATGCATGAACAAATATAGACCAAGTTTGAGAGATGAAGGAATAGAAAGTAAAAGCCATCTAGGAAATTTCACTGCATTACACAGGCTGCTGATGCTAATCCAGTCCCTAGTGATATAGCAGTAATCCCTGGTCTGCATTCTGACCGGTAATATGTGGCCTGCATTCAGTGTGCACAAGAAACCTATGCCCCCCCACTTTGATACATAGTAATGAAAAGATAAAGTGAACAAGCTCTAGCCTTGGGAGTACGCCTTCACCATATGAAAATGAAAAACCACAATAAGGCTACTCCCTCCACGTGGTAGCTAGCTCCAAGATGGTCCGTTTGGTGGGTATTATATATCCCCTTTCTTGTAGCTGCTGGTATGCAAGCACTACATATGTATCCCAGGTCCTTCCTTAAATAAAAACAATTTTTTAATTCTGTTCAGTTAAAAATGACAAATTGCCTACTTCAAAGTACTGGTTCAAACACTAATAACACTTTCCTCGGAGCAAATTTCTTGTTATAGTAACTTGGCTCAATATGATAAGAAATTACTCATTCATTGGAAGTCACTTCCAGCTACTTTTCTTCCTTGAGTGCAAAACCTCTATTCACTGACATCTATATGCTCCGCTTCCTCAGTAGGTACTTCCAAAGTTCTAAGTCAATAAATTGCCTGTTTGCAAAAGCACTAGAGCAAGTTGCAAAAAGTTCCTTACTTGGAAGCCAACCTGTAACCTGTATACAGCCTGTGTGTAAAGTGTGTGTGGGGGGGGGGACAAGTCCCAAAGCTCTTCCTTCTTCTAAAGCCAATTGATTCCAATAGGCATCCCATGCTCAAGGTCACCAGAATGAATTTCCAAAGTCTAAGACCAACTTCAAATCGGCATGCTGTCTGTGCACTTAAACAAATTCCAGGATAAATAATTCTTCCTTCCTCTGAAACCAACTGGAATCAGCAAACTGCCTGTTTGCAAAGTCTCTAGAGCAGGTTCCAAAATATTCCTAGTTCTAAAGCCAACTTCAAATAAGCATGCTGCTTGTGTTTAAAAACAGACTCAGGAACAGATAAGCGCTTTCGGTTGTAAACCTTCTTCAGATCCTGTATTTATCTGCTTTGCTCTTCCTTTTATACTGTGTGTATTCTAGGTATTGACCAATGAGGTATTATATTCAAATAAGACTCTCTGCCTTCATTATTCATTGGTTACACTTACTACTTGTATCCAATCTGTCTTTTTGTATACACTGCTAAATCAGTTTAACTTCCTGAGTTCCTACAAGTATGTCACTGGTTATTCTGTCCTCTTGGGAGGAGTCCATTCTCACATGTTCTTTAGCAGCTGGTTGTATAGCTTTACTGTCATGTTATTCAGTCCTATTTCTTAGTGGTTTTATGATAGAAGTATATTATCGCCTCCTAAGCCTCCTTTCTTTTAGTACTGGTTTTAAGGGGTGGTGGTGCTGCGGTAGCGTTGTCGCCTCACAGTAAGACGCTGTCTGGTTCGATTCTCAGCTAGAGCGTCTTCTGCGTGGAGACATGCGTGAATGGGCATACCTTCGTTGAAGGTTTTGCATCAGGCCTGGCAAGCCGGTACGTAAAAATCAACTGCCAATCATTAGTGGACCGGAGTTCTGCTGTGGCGACCCCTAACTGGGAAAAGCCGAAAGACAGAAAAAAAACTGCATTAAGGCCAGGACTTTGGCACACAAGTTCATAATCCATTCCATTTCTATTTTTTCAGTTCTGTTGAATAAATCTCCACCTCATGCTGTAACTGAAACATGAGTTAATATTATAAATTTAAAGCTATGCCCTGGATTATGCTTTATATGCTGATACAAAGCATTAACTTCTATCTTGTTGCTGATGTCTCTTAGATGTCGTAAAATACGTTCTTTGAACTTTCTGTTAGTTTTGCCCACATAAAATGACATACATCTTTCACAGCTGGCTATATATATCACATTCTCTGTATTGCAAATTCCATTCCCTTTGTAGGAGGAGGCAAAGGAAAGCCATATTATCATTACAAACATGTAAAAGGACAGAAGAATAATGAAACCCAAGAGTCCTTAAGATGTATATTAACTTATGCACCAGATAACAAACAAATAAACAAAGTTATTCAAAAATATTGGCCAGTTTTAACAGTGGATCCTAAAATTAAAAGTATAGTAGGAGAAAAACCCAAATTCACATATAAAAACAAGAAGAACTTGAAAAGTCTACTGTGTAACAATAGAACAGAAACAACACAGAGAAGAGTAGTAAAGAAAAAAGGGACTTTCAAATGTGGGAGGTGTTGTTGTGTCTTTCGGGCTTTTCCCGGTTAGGGGTTGCCACAGCGGAACTCCAGTCCGCTAATGATTGGTAGTTGAGTTTTACGTGCCGAGTTACCAGCCATGTGGGAAGTGTAAGGCATGCAAATATATTAATACGACTAATGTGTTCCAACATCCTATCACACATAAAGTATATTCCTACAAAGGGAATGGAAATTGCATTACAGAGAATGTGATATATATAGCCAGCTGTGAAGGATGTATGTCGTTTTATGTGGGCAAAA